>NC_137140.1:35270378-35312878 GCF_949319135.1 Squalius cephalus
ATAGCCGCTTATCAGTTAATCGTTAATCGATCGATAAGGTCAATCAATTAATGATTAATGAATTAATCGATAATTTGCATCCCTACTGGTAACATAAGACTTATAACATAAGCATTATCAGGACCCACTAATATTCCCCCATTATTATACATTATATTCAACATAATATATTGTAGTTTAATGTAGTACTGACTCTTTTTCTCACAGGGTAATTTTTGTTTTGGGTGAACTATCCACGATACATATTGTCACTATCCACGATACATATTGGTGCATTTTTGTATTGCGATATATTGTTACACCCCTAGTCAGCGAGTTGTCAATTCAGCTGGAAACTTTGACAAGAATGAATGAACATACGCATATCGTTGCCACTATACTGTTATTATTACGGCATTCCCTGCAGCTCCGACTATACTCAAGACTAGTTCACATTCGCCAAATGAACGTCCTCGTTGTGCGAACATTTTAGCGTCGCCGGCAGGACGCAGGACAAATGTGTGTGTGTGTGTGTGTGTGTGTGTGTGTGTGTGTGTGTGTGTGTGTGTGTGTGTGTGTGTGTGTGTGTGTGCTGGAAGAAACGCTGTGGGCAGGACAGACAGATCTGCACATTAATACTCTTCTTCAGTGGTTTAGGCTACACGGGAACCACCGGGACTTCCTGTAAATGTTCTGAAAGTCCGAACCATACAGAAAATGCGTTCACACTAGAAACGAACCAAACCTTTGTTCAGTTTGATCCGGACTGAGACTACCTCTTTTCGTCAGACCAAATTTGGTCTGTTTGATCCGGATCGTGGTCCGGGGGAGGGTTCACACCTGTAATTTTGATTCGGATCAAACTGAAAAGTCAGAAAATCCGGACCAAACAAGGTAGGTGTGAAAAGGCCCTTAGTTTGAAAACTCATATTTTTCTCTCTGTTTTGTCCTTCTGTTTGAAAACGCCGTTTTTGTGTTTTAGTGTGGACGGTCCAAACTGAGGCATTTGAAAACAATGATGTAAGTTTAGTCATGTGACGCATATTGTACCAATGGATCTTCATGTTTATAGCGGTATTGTGCCTGTTATGTGCTTTTCACTTTCACACTGTTGCTAAAATATGTTACTTCGCACACTCTTCACATCACAGTCCTGCAAACATGACCGAAAGTTTACTCACATTTGCTGAGAGCAGTTTTAGACCGAACACGTAATGGTGAGTGAGTGCGACCCGGACGCTTCAGTGATGCCGAGATATTTTGCTAAATAAAATGATCCTGCCAGAAGAACTGCGTGATAAATTCATCATTTATTTTTCCATCCATCTCGTCTCAGTGAGCTTTCGTGAGGGTTCACGCATGCGCATTAAAGGTGAATTTAGCGTTTTCCCGACGTTTCAGTGTGGATGAGAAACTTTTGGAAAACGCTTGAAAACGCGAGTGTGGACGGAGAGCGTGTTTAAACGCATACTCAGTTTTTAAATGTACCCGGATTAACGAAGACATAGCCAGAGATAAAAAAAAAAAATACGAGTGTGTCTCAGCACAAGATCATCTCTCAGTATCGGGACGCACGTTCATCTGGAAGGAGAGTAATATCCCGGATCTGCTGGTGTTCACGGCACCGGAACGCTTTCATTTCATTGTGATGGAGACGCAGTCGAGCGTGACATTATCATGTCACCGGTCTGCAGACACTCAGGACTCGTGATGGAAGATCACAGACGATGAAGATCAAACACTGCATGTACAGACACACACTTCAGCCACACACACATCCAGTCAGTGGCCGGTAAATGCCCCCAAAACTGCTCAAATCGCAACACATCACACACCAGTCTCTCAGACCTAAACTACCATGCACAGGCTATCTGCAGGGTTTATAAGCCAAATTAAAGGCTTTTAAAGACTTAGATTTGATCAATTAAAGACTGAATTAAATCAATACAGTACAAAGAACATAAAAAAAAATGTGGATGTTGGAAAATATCTTTTCTGTTAACCAAATGCTTTTTAATCTTCGCTATTGCTTTAATACAAAGAGCGCTGTTATTTGATGTGTAGTGACGTGTGTGTTCAAGTTAGGCCTGTCACGATAACTACTTTTTGTTGTGCAATATATATTGTCCCAGAAATAATTGCGATAAACGATATTATTGCCATTTTAAAGGTGCTCTAGGTAACTTTTTAACCTTAACTGAACAGCTTCGGAGTCAGTGGAATGGTTATATTACTTATTTCGGGTTGAATGGTGGTGGTTTCGCACCCCCCTGGTGCCCGAGAGCGGAAAAAACTCACTTGCAACTTTGGGACGCGGGTCGGTGTCAGGAAGTATCGCGTGATATCAGGTCTCGCGATGTAACGAATTGCTTGACGGCACTGCACACGTACACGCCCCTATTCAAGCACCGGCGGGCTAGCTATAAGCAAAGGGCAACGATAGATTGAGTTATGGCTGAGCCTGTAAAAAAGAAGCAGAAAGCTAGGAAATCTTTGTCGGAGGACCAACGAAAGAGGAAACGGGAGACTGACCGAGCAAGAAGTCAGACTCGAGTAAATATATCGGACCGGCTTTTTCAGAATGGTGAGAACTGAGAGAAACAGAAGCCTGCAAAACGGATGCTGATCCTGCTGTTGCACTTGTAAGTTAAGTATCTTTGGAATAAACTGTGTTTAATATTTAAATTTCAAGTAATTGCGACCTCAGGATGTTTGCTATTGTCTGTAAAGGTTTTTATTATGACCGCTGTCTGTTAGGGGCTTACTAGTAGCTACGCTAGATACTATAACTTTGATGTTAGCATTGTCATAGCAAACACGTTTGATTTCTGTAGTTGTTTGGCCGTTCCTCTGTCGGTTTTATTTGTGTAACTTACACTTTTATTTTATGTCACTAAGTCAACGCGTCTGATAATAGGCAATAAACATGTTGCACATATCATGATCGAGCTAGAAAAAACGTTCTGATGTTTTCTTAGACAAGCAAAGGTAAACCATCATTCTACCAGATGAACTTATAGACCTTGCTAATATAACTTTAGACAAATATTAGCCTCCGATATATATATATTTTTTTATGCTCATGCCCATTCTCCCAAAAACAAACAAACAAACAAACACGAAAGCAGTAGTTCGCCTCGTTCATATCGTTCGTTCCCGGTAAAAATACTAGTATGCATGACAACACAATAAATAAAAAAATCGCCATCAGTTGGAAAGAAAGTATTGCTTTACTTGCCTCGGTAGACATAACTGGTTTTGAAATAGCCGGTTCCTCTGCTCAGCTGGGTTGACAGCTGATCAGCTGGGTTGCTCGTGGCAAGGGGGGAGGGACAACAGTTCGTTTTTACGACAGAGTGTTTGAAAGCATTACACTACCAGACACTAGGGGGAGCTCGTAGAGAAAAAACACTCAGACTTGCATAGTGTCCCTTTAAGACCATTTTATGCCACTGAATATAAATCATAATATAACAGCATAATAATGCAAGTAGGCCTACACACTTTCAAATGACAACAATCATTCTTTAGATCATGGAAATAAAGTGTCAAAAAATTAAATATCCTAAATAAAAAACTTGAATAAATAGTAAATAAACATTTTCTAAAAATAAAAAAATAAATGCACTTGCATAAAAGCACAAAAGGCACTTACTGAAATGTTCCATTTACAGATTTTCCCTGGCTTTCTTTTCTCTGTAAAGTAACCATTTTTTTAGTTTACTTAGTTTTTTTAGTTTAAGATTTTGTGGTTTGTACAATCAATTAACACTGTTTTTTGTCATTTTTTACAAGATGGAAAAATTTTTTACAAGATGGTCATTCGGTTTAACCACTGATTTGAAAGTTAAAAACTGATTTGACATTGATGTTGAGATAGTATATAGTGTGTACCATAGAAGAAATATTAAAACAAATTATCACTGATCTCATAAATGTAATCATTTATTGGACTACTCTAAACACTCCAACATATTCAAGTAAAACATTGCACAGGGAAAGGAGAAAAGGGGAAATGTAAAAAAAAAAAGCCTTATCTGCTTTATATATGTATTATTGTAGTTCCTTTAGTTATTAAAAACAATATTATTCCATTTAAATATTTACTATATCGGTTTTACCGAATGACCTTTTGACACTTCAAAATCTTTAAAATACCTTTATATATATGTAGTAAAATATAATTAAAACCTTTTGGATTCAGTAAAAGAGATCAAGTTGTACTACCTTACATACTTTGGATGTTATATATTTGTTTTTTTATTATTATTAAGGCCTTTGGACAAAAGAAATGACCCGTCACGTCATTGACCCATATATATAAACTATATATATCATGATCATGAGTATTTGAGCTAAATCTGCGCAGATTTGGCTTACACAAACTATCTATCTATATATGAAGAGTTCAGATGCAAAAGCCTCTAAGTGCCATCTGAAATTGTCTTCTAGAATTATCATTTTTATCAAGCTCGTATATTTAAGTTCAATAATTTCACTTAAATGGCAATGCAAATTACCTATTAATTGTCATTTAAGTGAAATTACTGAACTTAAATATACAAACTTTATAAAAATGATCATTCTAGAAGACAATTTCAGATGGCACTCAGAGGCTTTTGCATCTGAACTCTTCATATATAAACTATATATATATCATGATGAGTATTTGAGCTAAATCTGAGCATATTTGGCTTACACAAACTTCCCTGGAAAAGTGAGTAAACATTAATTGGAACTGTAACCAGAATTGTTTCATATCTCATGATTCCCATCCCAAATCATGTGTGTGTGAAGCATCTGTGAGCCTCCATAGCATCATAGACCACATGAGCACAACGTTAAAAACACACTGACCGACCTCTGCTGATAAGTGCTTGTTTTTGCGAGTGTTTTCGTCCTGACTCATAGACTGAAAACACCACATTCTCTCACCGGCTGCAGATAAAATCACTCTTGTTTTCAGAAGTTCAACAGAGACTGAGGCTGTTGGAGGACAGCGAACAGCATTACGTCACGTGACAGTGAGTAACGTCCTCGCGTCACTGAGAGTTTGACTGAATGAATCGATGATCTCAACCCACATCAGTCACGCAAGATCACCAAAACAGGATTTTCCGGGCTCTTTTTGGATCAGAGGAGTTGTGAGCAACCTTTTGTATGACGTAAATGTGCAGTGATTGCAGGACACACTCTTAAAGGTCTGTTTTATCGGTCTCTGGAAGCCCATTAGCTGGATCCGGTGCACTCAGACACCGGCGTGGCAATTCTTCTCAATTTGCCTGACAGATCTGGTGTATCAAACTCATTTGGTTGAGTGCACCGAGTCACAGAGAGACACTTTCAGTTCAGCCAATGTGTGCTGATGGCTCTCATCCTCATCAGCCAATCACAAACACACATCCCACAGCACAGGGCCAATCAGAAAGGCACATTTCACAGCCTGGAAGTCAGAAATGTACATCTGAAAACATGGAAACAACTAGAAATGATGAGGTTGAAACACTCTGAAATTACCAAACACTCAGTTTGATGAGGTTAATAAAAAGTGGAGATGCGATGCAATGGATAAAATATCTATGTGAGGGAGTGGTGGTTATCTAAAACCCATCAATTTAAAGATATAATTAGGGTTATAACATGCAAACCACCAGCACAATGTCCAAGCATCTAAACAATAAAAAAAGAAAAATCTTGATCAGTGCTAATTTTGAACTCTGTGTGTATTCATGTGTTGTTAGGGAAGTAAACATCTCCAGCAAATAGTTTATATTTAATTAAGTAGGAAACTGTCTTAATTGAGGTGTGGTAATGTGTGTTTGTGTGGCGTCTGTGCAAACGGATGTGTTTCTGGATGTAGCCAGAGGTCAGTGACCTTTCCACAGATCTAAACGCTGGGTGTTCGCCAGCCATCTGACCTGACCTCTGTGTGTGTGTGTGTGTGTGTGTGTGTGTTTGATGTAGACCGACTCGCAGGCGTCTCATCACAGCGGAGCAAGATAGATTATCGCAACACACCCAAAACACACACCAACGCAAGACACACAAAATGACCGTCTGGTTAAAATGATTTTCAAAGACCCCATGAAATCAAAATTAACAATACTCAAGTTATCTTTTAAATGGAATATTGCAGTATTTATTCTAAATGATTTATCAGTGCGCATCATTATTTTAAATTCACGATCTGATGATTTTATATTGTGATCAATCTTCAATCCGTAAGTGAATCGCAGAGATTTTCTCTTTTATTTACAGCAATTACTGCCTAATAGATGCCTGATTATATCAAGTGTCTCTATCATGTGACTTTCACGCGTGGTGACACATTTTATTTTATTTTTTTACAGCAGTATGGCTGTGCGATGAATCAATTTTTAGTTTCGGTTTGGATTTTGGCTTTCAAAGATTATAAAAACGTGATAATCAAGATAAAATGATCATCATGCCACATGCCGCTCCTTTCCTTTAAAGCGCTGTGCTTTCGCCCCTCCTTAAAAGCCTAAACTTAATGTCCGAATCAGTCAAATCATGTAACGGGACTGTCGTAAAATGCAGTCTACAGCGGCACATGCTTTACACAGTGTCGTGTTAGCGGCCCTTAAGTTAATAACTAATGATTTTTACAACGGAAATGAATCAATTAAAAACGTACTTAAGCCAGACAATGACTTTATTCTAGAGAGCTGCTGTAAAGCCAAAACAATCTTTGTTGCGTTCATTTCCTATTGTCACTGTAAAGCTGCTTTGAAACAATCTGTATTGTGAAATACGCTATATAAATAAAGGAGTTATTAAAACAAGCGCATTAAACTGCAAAAGAGATTGATCCCCTTGTGCTTTCTGTGTGCGTGCTGCGAAACGGAGCTAAAATCGGACACGTAAATTATACTTGGGGTTTCAGACGCATGACACAGTGTCCTAACTACACACGACGCGATACACGATAAAAGGTTCTTCTCCATGTTAATCAGAGTGTTTGTCCTGACCAGCCGCGACGGCGATACGCGACGATTCTATTTTAGAAACGGTTTCTATTTTTCTGCGACGTCGCGCCGGAACAACAAACACAAAGTGTGGCGATGATAATCTCAGGCACTGTTTATGTGCTTTATTTAATGTTAAAAGCGTGTAATGTGACTTTGAATATCATTTAGTGCTCCAGCTTTGAAGCTGTAAAAGCAACAGTGGATAATTCACCTCAGATCCTGAAATTAAACAAATGGAAACAAGAACGTTCAAACTGTGAACAAACAAGTGCATTCTTTGACAAAGATTGTTTTAGTAACTCAGCCTATGTATTTTTAATAATGTTTAAATGGTGTAATATTTGTGAATTTGATTATGTAGCTACTTCTCCATTTTCTTGCAAGTGCCGTTGAGATTACTCTGTGCCGCGAGACTCCGCCCACACGCTGTTCTGATTGGCTGACTCCGCCCACACACTGTTCTGATTGGCTGTGGGTTTTGATTGATTTTTACACATCTCACAGTCACGTCTAGTGTGGACAGAAATTATTTGTCGCTGGAGTCTTATCGCATTGCGTCTGGTTAGGACACGGTGTAAGCGGTAAAATACACACAAGAATAGGTCAAAATGTCCGTCTTGGCAAGTATGTACATAAAGACAGTCAGTTATGTCTTTAGTGAATAAACAGTTGGGAAAGAAATGGATGTGTGTCATTATATTAGATCCATGCATTCGGTCTTAAAGCCTAATGTAAATATCGGCTGCTGTCTGTCAATAATGTTAAAGACAAACTCACTCTCTGCTCTTGACCGAATAACTTTAGTAGTTTTAATAAGAATCAGTGCATATTTAATTCGTACAGTGAAGACTATGCAGTGTTTTAAAGTTTATCTCAGGGTTTGATGACCATTTTGACAACTGATTGTTTAATGCAATACTGTGTTTTAAATTGTGAAACTAGATGAAGTCCATAGGCTTGTTCAAGTCTGGATATTCTCGATAAATTGGGAAGATCGTGTCTCAGATCGTGATTGTTTGTTATAAGATCGTGAAATTAAATTTTTTGGAAATATTGTCCACCCCAGCGAATGGCTTCGATCAAAACAATAACAAAATGTAGCATTCTCTACATGCTTTCTTCTGTATCCGATAATCCGACAACAAGTCTCTCTGAAAAGCCTGTGTCGAACCGCGATTTGTTTAAAACTTTAAATACGAATCCACAATAAAATGAAGCGAACAAATGTGTCGTCCAGGAAGGCAATGCAAAGATTGTGTTTTCCCACAACTTGCCACTTCAAACGTCTTGTAATCCTTTATGGTTTTGCTGCTGGAGTAATGTTTGCATCTTTCTCGTATTGACTACCACATGCCATGTGTGAATAAGTGGGCGGGGCTAAAGAGGCGATGATGTAGAAGTAGGCGTGGATATTCTTTACGTTACGTAATAATGCGGAAAAATCCAAAATGAGTAATTTTGTTGGACTAACAATAAAGTTGAGTATTTTTATAGTACAATGACCTCTTACATGTCAAAAGTTCAAGGAAAATTTGATTTCTCAATTCATGACCCCTTTAACAAATGATGCTACACACACTGCTCTATGTCAATGTGTCTTTTGTCCACATCTACAGCTGAATAGGACAGGCGACCCCCTCACACACACACACACACACACACACACACACTTTGGGGCGAGGCTATAAAATCCCTCCTCAGATTCACGTTTCTGGACACTGATCTTACAAACACGCGAGAGACACATGAGAGCGACCAGAGCTTGCAATCACTTACATCACTCGCGCTTCTCTGAGCAAAACACTGCTACCAAGAATCACGTCTGAGTTCATTTTTAATATGCATAAACAGCAATAGAACAAACAGAACATTATGCAACTCACAGTACAATCACTACTAGTGACTAAAGTCCACTCACTGTAGAGTGGAATTTAAGGGCTGGTCAATGACTCAACTAGAGAAATACCTCCAACACACACACTCACACACACACACACACACACACACACACACACACACACAACACACACACAGAGAGAGAGTGATATAATGGTTCGAGAGCAGCTTTATGTCTGGTTTTTGGTTCTTGTGTTTTTGCAGATGTCCAGGCATGAAACAGCAGCATCTTCTCTCTCTCTCTCTCTCACACTCACACACACACCTGCTTTTACTTTAGACCCACAAAAACACATTTATGACCTTAAAAATTTTCACACTCAATAATTCAAATACTGACATTTTTGTTTTTACTTTAAAAAAAAAGTAAAGTAACTGAAGTAACACTTCACGGTGTCCATTGTCCACAATACAAACAATTATATAGTGACAAATCACATTTTCTTCTCTATTATTAGGTGTGTATAAGTATGCATGAATGTCATGACTCATGTGTATATTTGTATTACTAGTTAAAAGTGTTAAACAAAGATGAGATGCAAATTATGCTATATTCTCTATACAATGCGTATTTTTCAGCTTTTTGTCTGGAATCATGTTTTTTACATAAAAATCAAAAACACCAATAACAAATGTTATCGTAGCCTAATAATAATGTGTGATTGCAAGCAACCCTACACATTAAAGTGAATTTAAAGTGAATAGTACCTTGTTATTTGTGTAAAAGAATAAGTAAGAGACTAAAATGAGAACTGTAATGTAAACTGTGCTCCAAAACAACCACAAACATTCAACAAATGCAAGACAAAATTCGGGCTTTTATGAATGAATGCAACCATGTGTGCAAAACATCCGAATAATTTCGCGAACCAAGCCATGAATGAATGAATGAATCGACCGAATCTTCTAAACATAACTTAATCATCCGAATCGAGATGACTAAACCTGATTTAATGATCCGAATTGCGATCCCGCTTGAAACCGATTGCGCACACGCACACACGCGCGTGCGCGCACCGTCAGAACACCGGGAGCTCGTGCACCGGACTCCGGAGATGAAGATAAACTCAAAACTCAAAACTCATAACCACCCCGAAACAGTTCAAGAAGACACACACGGTCTTACCGGTTAAACCCCACCGGAGGATGAGTGACAGAATCCGCTGAGCTGCTGAAGTGTGTTGTGTTTCTCTCTCATGATCTGCTCAGTTCAGTGTCACATTACATCCAGCTCTTTCTATTTCCACACACACACCGCGGACAGATGGAAAACACGGACTGGGTCTCAATGATCCAGGATTCTGGCGGAAACCCAATCCAAATACTTCTGGCGCGTCGAGGGGACAATGACCCAAATTGTGTAAGCAGCAAAAACTGTCAGGTTAAACACACTAACTTACAAACACACATAAAAATAGAGCAGTATCTTTTATGTTAAATTAATTAAGCATTATAAAATATTTGTGTTTAGAGAGAGAGAGAGAGAGAGAGAGAGAGAGAGAGGTCTATATATATATATATAGTTGTAAATTATATTAAATAGATATATAAATAAAATAAAACATAATATAATAATAAATTATATATATTATATAAAAAATATATTTATATATATTTATAGTTTGGGATCCGTAAAAATTGTTAATGTTTTTAAAATAAGTCACTTCTGCTCACCAAGGCTACATTTATTTGTTAAAAAATACAGTAAAATAGTGTAATATTATTACAATTTAAAATAACCGTTTTCTATGTGAATAATAGTAAAATGTCATTTATTCCTGTGATAAAAGCTGAATTTTCAGCATCATTACTCCAGTCTTCAGTGTCACATGATCCTTCAGAAATCAGTATAATATGATGATTTGATGCTCAAGAAACATGTATTACTAACTATTATTATCAATGTTGTTGCATTTTTTTCAGGATTCTTTGATGAATAGAAAGTTCCAAAAAACGTATATTTTCAAAATATAAAGCTTTTGTAACATTAAACACTAGCGTTCAAAAGTTTGGGGTCAGTAAGAATTTTTGTCTTTAGATTTGATCTTTTATAAAATATGGGTAAGGGTGTGTGTCTGTATAGTGTAATGTTTTACAGGCTGAAGTGAGTGATCCTCGCGCTGCTCCGGACTCCGTGTTTTGCGGTTCCCCGGAGTAAAGCTCAGACTAACAAAGAACATATTTGAGATCCGCGGCAGCAGCAGCCTGACTGGGCGTGACGTCAGGGACACACACACACACACACACACACACACACACACACACACACGTTGTGTTTTCATGTTTTATGGGGACTTCCCATAGACGTAACGATTTGTATACTGTATAAACTGTATATTATGTCCCCTTACACTAACCAGACCCCTAAACCTCACACACACACACACACACACACACACACACACACACACACACACACACGTTGTGTTTTCATGTTTTATGGGGACTTCCCATAGACATAACGATTTTTATATTGTACAAACTGTATATTATGACCCCTAAACCACACACTCACTCTCACACACACACACACACACACACACACACACACACACACACACACACACACACACACACACACACACACACTTCGTATTAAATCTTGACAGGTTTATGTACCAGGAATGAAGATTTCAGTTCAAGTTAAAGGCTTATTTCCATTGTGGTCCTTAACAATGTAACATCAGTATATATATATAAATAAACAGGCATGTTTCCAACCACTGTGTGCATGTGTGTGTATGAAAGACAGGACTGAACAATAAGGGTCATGAGTTGTGTTAAAGGTCACCATCTGCATTGATTTCTGCCCGTCTCCACTTATCTGCACATGCAGCCTTTCTGCTATCTTCACATATGCAAATACACACAAGCCTGTGGCCTGGGGGTGTTACGGACAGGGACACACACACACACACACCGAACGACTTCCTCGGCCCGTCTGAAGACGTGAGACGCGTTCAGGCCGCTCACACCACTGTTCTTTAAGCATGAGGTTTCACAAATGCAGGTTCGAGTTGAATCAAGCTATATATGCATCTGCATTAAGGTTAAAAGAAAAGTTGACATCTGAAAATGATAATTTGGTCATTTACTCGCCCTCATTTTTGTTCCAAACCCATACGGCTTTCTTTCTTTTGATGTACACAAAGATGTTAGAGCAGAATGAGATCCAACGACAGACTTTCAGACAAAAAAGCACCATAAAGTATCACAAAAATATGACTTCAAGCCTATTGCTTCCTTTTACTTCCATAGTAACAAACATTCTGCTTAACATCTCATTTCATGTTTCACAGGAGAAATCACGGTGAGAAAATGCTCATTTTTGGGTGAACTATCCCTTTAAATGCCTTGGTTTGATCTGAAGTGTGCCTATATACAGTAGATTAGCATGTGATTTGCATGCACTTATAGAAGCACATTTGTGTAGTTGCTCAGGTGTGGCCGAGCAGATTCAAACATGTGGGTTCATCAAAGGGCCATTTAGTCACATGACCTGAATCGATTAATTAAATGTCAGAGTAACTCTCTCTCTCACACTGAAGCCGATAGCATGCAAACACACACTCGTGTTTCCTCTTCTGCTGTTTTTTATAGCCTGCAGCTCCTGATAACACAGATTGCTGTGTGAACATAAACGGCGTTATGAATATTATCACATGCAGGTGTGCTGAGCTCTAATGAGCGATAACGTGCCACACACACACACACACAACAGGAAACAGAAACTGATGCCTTCCTCTGGTGCTCCATATGCTGAGCTCTGATTGGCTGCTGACAGAGCGACATCATATGCATGAAGATAACATGCTAAACCACTTCTGCACACTGACCCTTCAGAAACCACAGACACAATGATGTTTTAAGACATTATGGTTGCTAAATAAATAAATCGGTGCATTTACTGCGTGTCAGTGTGCAGATCTTCTTTCTAAACGCTTCAATGTCATTTTACAGATTACTTAAGCCATACTGAACAGAATACTGGCTTACGACTGTACATAACGATGCCCTCATGTCACGATTCGATACATCGTGCTCACAATATGATGTTATTGCGATACTCCAAGACATATGATAAAATTTACTGTTGATTAAAATGCTAAATTTGGTATTACATTGTGTGTGTAAATGAATAGTCTTGGACTTGGTGCTGGAAACCCAAAGCACAGGACAATAGAGACACCAGAATAACAATATTCATGAATCTGAAGCTAAAATAGATGAATATGCTTTCACTAGATATATTTAAAATAATGTAGGCCACTTTTTACTGGTAACGTCAGACATCTGACATTAATTATACACAAATATTCATTGCATTATTATATTATTCAACTTTATATATTGTAATTTAATGTAGTACTGACACTAAAACTCTGTAAACTTGAATTTTTGAACTATACACAATACATATTGTCACTATCCATTATAGATATTGTTGCATTTTTGTATTGCAATATATTGTTACACTGCATCATACTTTTTTAAAATAGTAAATGAAGTTGCAATTAATGCTAATGTTATTTCACTTAAACAGAAAATGCACTGTATGTGTTTACTGTGCAGTCATTAAGTAGATTTTTCTTAATGAACCCTAAATGCATTCTAATGATCACTGATATGATGAACACTGACATTATTTTAATTAAGCCTAAATCCGAGTGATTCTCCTGCTCTCTCGTCTGTTTCTTCAGCTTCAGGACACACAGCTTAACAGACACTCGCTAAAGCTTAAACGCTAACATATGCCACTGACTCTTCACACACTGACCTTAATCTGCTGCACAGGATTGGTGTCCTTCAGTAATGACATTACCTGAAACACACACACACAGGTGTCTAGGTCATGTCTTGTGATATATATACTTGAATGCATGTACTGTAATCATGATGCATTACAGGAATAAAAGCATATGTTTTGTGATGCTTCAAAATGCGTTATAAAAATCTGCAAAAAATCTCATTGCTATTATTTTAATTTTAAATTAATTATTACAATTATTAAAAATATTTTATATTAAAAATTAAAGTTAATTATATTTATAATAAAATGTTGCTTTACAAAAATACTGTATTAATAATGTCTTAAATATTATTTTTATATCTTGACTTATTGACCATATAAAAATAAATTGTATGTGTACAAAAACCTAATTTTATCAAATTTGCTTCTAAAGTATTTGCTGCTCTATTTATTGGAAAAGACTACAAGATACACTCACCTAAATGATTATTAGGAACACCTGTTCAATTTCTCATTAATGCAATTATCTAATCAACCAATCACATGGCAGTTGCTTCAATGCATTTAGGGGTGTGGTCCTGGTCAAGACAATCTCCTGAACTCCAAACTGAATGTCAGAATGGGAAAGAAAGGTGATTTAAGCAATTTTGAGCGTGGCATGGTTGTTGGTGCCAGACGGCCCGATCTGAGTATTTCACAATCTGCTCAGTTACTGGGATTTTCACACACAACCATTTCTAGGGTTTACAAAGAATGGTGTGAAAAGGGAAAAACTGATTCAAGCTGATAGAAGAGCAACTTTGACTGAAATAACCACTCGTTACAACCGAGGTATGCAGTAAAGCATTTGTGAAGCCACAACACGCGCAACCTTGAGGCGGATGGGCTACAACAGCAGAAGACCCCACCGGGTACCACTCATCTCCACTACAAATAGGAAAAAGAGGCTACAATTTGCACGAGCTCACCAAAATTGGACAGTTGAAGACTGGAAAAATGTTGCCTGGTCTGATGAGTCTCGATTTCTGTTGAGACATTCAGATGGTAGAGTCAGAATTTGGCGTAAACAGAATGAGAACATGGATCCATCATGCCTTGTTACCACTGTGCAGGCTGGTGGTGGTGGTGTAATGGTGTGGGGGATGTTTTCTTGGCACACTTTAGGCCCCTTAGTGCCAATTGGGCATCGTTTAAATGCCACGGCCTACCTGAGCATTGTTTCTGACCATGTCCATCCCTTTATGACCACCATGTACCCATCCTCTGATGGCTTCTTCCAGCAGGATAATGCACCATGTCACAAAGCTCGAATCATTTCAAATTGGTTTCTTGAACATGACAATGAGTTCACTGTACTAAAATGGCCCCCACAGTCACCAGATCTCAACCCAATAGAGCATCTTTGGGATGTGGTGGAACGGGAGCTTCGTGCCCTGGATGTGCATCCCACAAATCTCCATCAACTGCAAGATGCTATCCTATCAATATGGGCCAACATTTCTAAAGAATGCTTTCAGCACCTTGTTGAATCAATGCCACGTAGAATTAAGGCAGTTCTGAAGGCGAAAGGGGGTCAAACACAGTATTAGTATGGTGTTCCTAATAATCCTTTAGGTGAGTGTATATGATTAGCTTTTCTTTTCTTTTTTTTTTTGTGCAGTGAAGTGTTGATGCATGTGTTGCTGTAAAGCATTGGGCAGAACTGCATTGCTGTCTGAAAGCATCATTAGTTACTTTACACACACACACACACACACACACACACACACACACACACACACACACACACACACACACACAGGGTGTTGTGATGGAGCAGTAATGGTCAGATGGCCCTCGTGATAAAAGACTTTTTATAACCATCCTCTGCATTTCATATTTCTGACCTCTCCTTCAACTCCATTACTGACTCATTTTTCACACACACACACACACACACACACACACACACACACACACACACACACACACACACACACACACACCCACAGTCACACACATTTTATTTATTCATCATTTCATCCTCAGAACGGGATTTGCACAAAGATCAAACCCAAACAAGACTTGCAAGACTCTCGAAAACCAACAACCATATAAATATTCACAGGAGCACAAAACCAGCCATAAAACATTCTCCTTATCCACAGTTTTAAAATGCGATTACAGTAAATCATTACACGATGATGGTGGATAAAAGCACATTAATGAGACTCGACATCCGGTTAGTCAGCTGTTAACTTAACCAAAGCTTCCTTAATCTCAACAGACGCCATAAACAAACTACAGATGAATAAATCATTGCACGTTGATGTTACGGAGATTGAAATCGAATTATTCCACACTGAAAACATCTTTTAGTCTCTCAGCTGGACCCCATTAGCTTCATCTATTCTACAGCATCAGATGATCCTTCAGATATTAACACTGTAATGCAGAGATGCTGCTTGACAAGAGCTTTCCTGGGTGTTTTGAAAGGTTTTTAAAAGCCTGGGCGCGTAAATCCTTTAACAGATTTACAGAGTCAGACTCTGAACTTGAACTTGAAGATGAAATCACATTCTGTTGAAATCTACAGTCCAATTACAACAAAAAGCACAGTAAGAACTGAAGGCCAATGGTGAGTTTGGTGCATAAGCTTAAATGCTCTATGAGGAATTAATATAGTAATTAATTCAATTATTTTTATTTTAACAAAATTTTAATTAATAATAGTCTGAAAGCGTTAAGGATTCTGTTACAAATGCAAGTTTGCAAGTTTGTAGAGTAGAAGTATGCAGACTATAAATATCCTAAAGTCCTGTGGTGAAAATCCAGCTTTTAATGTTGTTTATGTGTCTATATGGTGTTTTTAATCTGCTTTAAGACAAAGCATGTGTAAATTCATAAGTCGACAGCATTGCTGAGTATTTCCTCCTTAAAACTGCAGTGAACCAAAGACAGTCTCAAAAACACGCTTTGAAATCGCTGGTGTTTCTGACGTCACAAACTACCTTGTAACCAATCAGATCAACGTGTGATCGTCAACCAGTGGATCTCTGAGCTGAGTGAGTGAGTGGAGGCGGGGCTCATTTGCATATTCATAGAACCGCGCATACTAAATGAGGCAAGGGTGTCGAGTTACATTCAAGCTGTTTTAAGGCATGAAAGGCATAGAAAATATTTAAATATGTAATTTTGGTGATCAAAGATTAGTTTTAAGGGATTAAATGATTGACTACAGGGGGACTTTAACAACTTAAAATATAGAAATCTCAATAAATGCACAATAACAATGCACAATAAACTATGGTAAAATTTATTTACATCTCTCGACAGAAAGGTTTTCGCATTTTATTTAATAACTAGTCATAATAAACATATTTACAGTAAATGCCTCAGGCTTGCATAGTATCATCAACTCACTCGGATGTAATGTTAGGCCAGTAAGAGCTGTACATGCAAACCTCACTCCTCTAACCTTAAGAAACGCGCTAGCGACTGATGCTAGCGGTTGTGGTCTTTAGCATCCTTGTTAGCGTGCCAGCCTCCCATGCCAGAGACGCAGGTTTGAGTCCAGCTCGGGTCGAGTATAGGCCCGGGGCCTGTACCATGAAGGTAGCTGAACAAACTCGGGGTTACAGGATTAGTTTTGAGTTGACAAAACCAAACCGATGCAATCAGGCTTTATTGGTACCATGATGCAGCTCATCAACTTTCTCTGTCAACTCAGGCTTTGATCCTCAAGCTATGATTACTCCACGCGCGCGTGCACATAAAAGAGTGACGTCGACACTGAACAACCAATCGCGGGTCGCGATTTTTCCGCGGAGGAGCAAGAGATAATCATTCATAATTACGATGAATTTAAATATGTATTTCAAGCTCGAAACAATACGTTCTCTGCTGCAAAAGCAAGAGAAGACTGTTGGAGAAAGATTACTGATTGTTAATGCGTAAGTTAAACAAATACGTTCTATATTTATGTAAAAGTATGTATGTATAGCCTATATGTATGTGTAGCCTATGTGTAATATAGCCTATAGCCTATTTTTGTAATATATAAAAAAATGAGCATGTATGTAGGCTACTAAGAAAGATTAATATTCATTGATTTTTAGATGCAACCCAAACTCCAAATGTTCTTGGCAGCAGATAAAGACAAAATATAAAAATATAATTCAAAGTGGTGAGTATTTACCACAACCTTTTATTATTTTTGTGAACATTTTATCACAAACACTTGTTTGCAGCAAACAGAAATAGAGTTAAATTCAGAAAACCAGAATACACTGGCGGAGGAGTTGGCTCTGAGTAGGCAATAAGGGACGGCCGATTATGGATGGAATTACAGGTGCTCTACAATCTGACCCTGGTGCTGGCTCCTCTAAGCAAGTAACACTGGTACGTGTGCAATACATGACTGTATGTTCTGCAGTAGAGGGAAATACAGTGTCCCTGTTGAAGCCAGCACACACACACACAGTCTCCCACACAGAGGTCAGTATACAGCAGACCGAACACCAAACATAACCTGCTTTACAACAGTTATGCTTTACATTGGCCTATTTTTATTTATTAGGGTGGAGGAAATGAAGACACTCTGTCTGTGTGTTCTCAGACAGTTGCTGATGTGAATGCACTGGGCTTTTTATTATGGAAAACATTTCAATGTGTGGCATAAAAAAGCGACTGGCCATTACACATCTCTTTTATTGTAGGATTTTTCACAACCTGCCCCAGAAACTGAGGCCTCCACCTCAATGGGCTTCAGAAGAAATGTGAACAAGGTAAGGATTTCAAACCCTTGACATAAATTACAGTCAGTCCTGTGTTTGTAGGAAGTCAAGGAACTTTTTGTGATTTTGATGAGCCTCCAGAAAACTTGTAATGATCATGTTTGTGGTGGAATTATGTTTCAGGTGGAAACAGACTCAGTCAGGGCCCTGTACAAAAGGAGTCTTGAACTAGACTGCACACTAAAGGAGCTGACTGTGAGCTGAGGAGGCTCCAAACAAAATCAAACAGCTGGATAAAACTGATCTCAGTATGTATATAGTTATATAGTCTATCTATCTATCTATCTATCTAGTAACACTTTAGTATGAATATTTATTAATGCAACTTTCTCTTGCTCTCTTTCTCCCTCTCATCCCACAAAACCAATAAAACAATTTGAGACCTATGTGCAGTTTCAATGTGCTTTTATTAAGTGTAATATTGTATGGTGATTGCATCTACATCTGCACCAGCTGGGTGGTCAAGTGTGATCAGGTCAGTTTCACCGGGGAGAAGCTGGTTTTGTGGTGTTTCTCGCTCCTTACTGGTGGCTATATTGTGCAGAATGGCACATTGCGCCACTATCTGTGATGCCCGCTCTGGTGACTCTTAAGGGCCGAACACAGTTAATGTGCCTTTAGGAGGCCAAAGGTCATCTTTATCTTCACTCTTGTTTGAGGGCCACATTGAAGCGGTGTTGTGGCCCTATCTGAGGGTCATGATAGGGGGTTATTGTGTAGGTTTTTCTATCTCAGTTCAAATTAACAGTGTTTTGTACTGAACCAAATTTAACTTGCTTTCCTCAAAGTGCCACACAACACAGACTCACAGAAAATTTGAGTCAAGCACTGAGCCAGGCCATTTGGCATACAAACTTGATCATATGTTCATGACCACAAGTCGTCTGCAGATGAAATGTTTAGTAGATCATTATTATAACTGTTAATGTTACTATTAATTTAAAGATTCATCTCACAGAAAATAATCATCTAACATATCTCTACCTGAACATTATGGTTGTGATAGGACTTCCTATTAACATAATCTGCCTCATGTTCCCCTAGAGCAGTGGAGACTGGAACAATAGACTGCATACATGTTGCAATGACTTGGGAATCCCATCATAAGATTAACAGAAGAATCATAAAAAAGATTTAAAATAATTCTTAACATGTATTATATTGTATAGTACATTTGTGAAATTTGCTTTTTGAAAAAAAAAAAGTGTTCATGTGATGTCACCCTATCAATATATCTTACTGGCAATTTTATAAAAGCCCTCTTTTATGGACATGGTCGATAAATGTCCGGGGAACACTATTAATGAAACTTTTCATGTACTCCTGCAGGGCGAGGACCACCTTGCGAATGGTTTGACAAACATATGTTTTCCCCTAGCTTCTGTGCGTCACCCACCGTGCAAGTATGTACCACTTGCAAAAAAAAAAAAAAAAAAAAACGCAACGCAATACAATTTGCGGTACAGTAAGTGCATGAATTCGACGTGTTAAATTCTTTATGTGCAGCTCAAGAAGTTCGCAAAGATAAGACATTCCTTCCGCGGAAAATCTGTATCTTTCATACAAGTAACTATCAGTTAAGGCAAGAGGATTTTGTCTGGCTAAAAACTCTTTCTCTATGAAGTGCTCGTCAAACAATTTGCGCTGAGATATCCACCGGATTTGGAAGAAAATGTGAAGTCATTGCAACAGACACTTGGAATAAGTTACGTCACCTATATGTTTCTTTGCTCTCAGCTGATTGGTCAAACTTCAGTCTGAGATCTTGAATCCAGAACATAACCTGCCCCGGAGCAGGTTAGCCGTGCAGCGTAAGATACCATGGCAACGAACACCGATTAAAGCCAAGCTACTTTCATAGTACCTAAAACCCAGGGTTGGCGGAAACTAAGCTGAAACATAGCTGGCTAGCCACCTAATCCGGCTTCATGGTACAGGCCCCAGGTTACACAAAACTAGCTTCTGCTGTAAACAAACCACAATCAAACAGCGCCACCTATTGGCAAACCGATAGATACAGCTGGAATCATAACATTATCATAAGAGCCAACAATATGCCAAATACAAAATAGATTACAAGCTAGAGCAGGTTTTTTAAATAACTTTGTTTGTAGTTGTACACTCACGATTGTTGTGATGGTCTCATCAGATCGTCGGCAGCTCGAGTTGTTCCACCACTGGGGAACAGAGTGGATGAAGGGTATGGCGACTTTGTGGTTCGTTATGATGGAACAACCAAAGCTGACACAATATTCACGTGTATTAAGTTAGAAGGCTGTATTTCCAATCACTTTTTAAGTCCTGAAGACCAACAACATCAAAGCCTTTAAGATTCATCATCTCCAGAGGCGGCAGTGAGTGACACGAGCTTGAGCCGAGCACGAGCGACTAACGGCTTTTTCTTTTTTAAGCGGCAAACGAGTGGCGGCAACCGCCACTATAGTAATCCAGCATTACTGAAAATAAGGTATTGGGTCTAGATCAAATGTGTCCTCTAGATATTTCACGTAATATATAATTTGACCCTCAGGTATTTTATAAATTATATTTCACAAAATGTAATTATGAACACACAATGACCTGTTTCCTGAACATGAGGTGAAATTACTTGTCGATTTTGCAACAGAATTGCAGGCTGCAGGTGTTCATTAGTGTCAAACAGGGGCGTAGCAACCGGGGGGGACGGGGGGGACACGTCCCCCTCACTTTTAGAAACCGGTGATTCTGTCCCCCGCATTTTTTTTTTTTTTTTTTCGGACAAATGCCCTGATTAAAACAATTTTTAATATAAAAATAAAAAATAACCAGGCAATCACCGAAAACGTGAGGAATGGATGATTCTGTTTTATTTCATTTGATGTAAGTGGCGATTGATAGCCTATAGTTGATAATAATATAGGCCTAATGTGCGCTGTCGAGGCTCGTGAAGTTATAACATTTTAGAAACAATATCCTAGTTAAGAAACAATATATAGCCTAGGCTACACACGACCAGCTGTTTTCCTGAATGCCATCAATATTGAAACTGAGACTGGTTTCATAACAGTTCAATAAACAAACAGTTAAAATTAACTTACATTAATTTTACTTGATGTAGCCTACTCAAAAATGTACTCACTTACATTTTAGTCGCAATGACTGTTTTTGCTCTGTTTCATCAGCGAAAATAGTCCCAAACAAAGATCACAGCAGAACGCGCATCTCACAACAACACTCGTTGCATTACTGAATGATTCAGCGTTTTGAACAAATCGGTTGAGTCAAAGATTCAATTACCCATTCATAAACTGCCTCATTCTG
Organism: Squalius cephalus; assembly: GCF_949319135.1. Classification (NCBI taxonomy): domain Eukaryota; kingdom Metazoa; phylum Chordata; class Actinopteri; order Cypriniformes; family Leuciscidae; genus Squalius; species Squalius cephalus. Next base: position 35,292,068 of record NC_137140.1, read on the forward strand.
AATAAATCAGCCGTTTGAACGAATCGTTTGAATGAATGACTCAATGACTCGCTCATTAAGACGGTCGCCTGCCGCCTCCTACTGGCGGTTTAGTTTCATAAAGTATCATTCTTTTCAACATTCCTTATTTGTATATTCAAAAATATTTAAAATAATCTAATTTAATACAGTTATAATTTTTCAATGTAAATTATTTAATTTGATTGGTAACAGCCTAGTGTCTTATTATTTTAATTTAATATATTGATCAAATTTAAGAATTTAAAATGAAAGATGGAGCATAAAATTAGGGGGAAAATGCCTTTAAAAGGTACAAAAAAAATTGTGTTTTCAAACAGTGATGTAATGAAACATTGACAATTTAAGTTTGAAGGGAGTAAAGCCTCTGTTTAGGCTATAAGGAAATGTAATTTTGCCAAAAGAAGAACTTTTATTTTAAATAAATGTTCATTTTAAATCAGCCTACTTCAGTGTGATATGTTACCATAATTTGAATAATTTGATACCAGAATTTGAATAATTGCAATGTGATCAGATGCAGATATCTAAATCAGAGAATATCATCGGGCGGTTTGTGGGTGGATTATTTATTTTTAACAGTGGATTCGGGTGACTCAAAGTGCACCAGATTAATGAATTTATCTTTAAAATGTACAAAATTTTCTTACGGGGGGGCATGCCCCCGGACCCCCCTAGAGGTACCAGGCTCCACCAACAAAAATAATGTGGGAAACACATTAGGGTATATGATGATCTACAAAAAAATACACATTTAATTATCTTATTATTAAACATTATTAGGATTTTACCACCTCCGCCTCGTTTTGAGCCAGGAAAATGAACATCACCTTTGGGTCACGTCCTATGGTCACATAGCCTACAGCTTTTGTCCCCCCCACTTTTATAATGGCTGCTACGCCCCTGGTGTCAAACAGAGTTTGTTTATGCAAATCAGATACTTGAATAAATTAATAACATCTCCGGTGCTCATTATTAGTCTCACTGAAAATAATTCTAAACTATTCATGTACTGTATCTTTCGGTTTATAAATAAAAGAGCAGTGACATCTAGTGGCCGTGTCTAAAAATACAAACGTCCATGTCGCTTCGAACCTTTCAAAACATACTGAAATAACCTCCAAAATGTATTTAATTCACACTCATTCAAATGTAACTGCTTCTGATCCAAATATACATTTTTATAACAAGACTTCGAATAAGAATGTATTTTTCAGAGCGCTCCCCGTCGGCAGGTGTCGCTGTGCGCAGATGAGACGCCGGCGACGCTCAGTCTTCATGAGAGGCTCATGGACGCACGCAGCGTCGTCAAAGTAAGCAGTGCTGCATGTGGCACAAGGATCAGACGAAACCTTCATTAAACGCTGGGGTGTACGCATATATCAGCATAAATATATTAATTGCACACGCTGACTGCGTGAACGCGCCGCAGTCATGGTGAAGGAGCAGTTTAGAGAGACGGATGTGGCCAAAAAGATGTAAGTTTGTGGGTTGCATGCAGGATAAACACGTTTCATCAGAACTTTACACTCAAATATCATGTCAGCTGTCTGTCTGTTGAACTGTCCTTGTTGTGTGTATGACTTTGTTCATGCATGTGCAAGTTGTTCATGCATGTAATAATGAGTAATATTGATGTTTGATTCTCTGGCTTTATCAGAAGTCACATCTGTTTTGGCATGAAATCAGCAGAACAGATGAGACAACAGGCTCATATTCAGGTGGTCAGCAAGAACCTGTACAGCCAGGACACCAGCCACACACCCCTGCAGTATGGAGTCCTGGACCACCGCATGGTGACACCACTAATACACACACTACTCTCTTAATACAACAGAAACATGGTTTGTTAGATGATTAAACGAGGCTTGCTCATCTCTCATGTGTTCAGGGTACCAGCGAGAAGGACAGGCCGTGTGAAACCTGTGGGAAGAACCTTGCGGACTGTCTCGGACACTATGGATATCTGGATCTGGAGCTGCCCTGCTTCCACATCGGATACTTCAAAGCTATTGTTGGGATCCTACAGGTGAGATCATCACAACGTGTCTTTAAAGCTACACTGTGTGATTTTTACCCCCATCTAGCGGTGAAATTGTATATGACTACCCAGTGAAAATTAGTTTCTGTTCCTCTCAATTCCGAGGGCGTTTAAACTCCTACGGTGGCCGTATTATTCCAAGATTAACATGGCTTCCAGTTATCACTTCGTCCATGACAATAATAAACAATACGTCTAAAATGAATAAAACTACAGGACAGATGTCAGGAGGTAAACGTCACCCTTGGAATCGGCTATCCCAGCATAATCAGATTAGGCTAACGTTACAATGTGTACAAAGTAAAAGCAATTAAAAATAACTAAAATTTACAGTGTCCTTTTTTTATATAGCTTAAAAAATTGCGCCTTTAAAACTATTCATCAGCAGCACAGATTTGTTACAAGGTAAACATACTTTTTCACCATTGACGCGAGGATGAAGTTATACTAGAGGTCGTTCTGGCGTTATGCACAACCATGCTATGGTTAGACAAGCAACTATAAAACTTCGAATTTACACAAATGAATTACAACAGGCTGAATTACCTGTCGAGAAGAAAGCAGGCAACCTCGGCGTCCGTTTTAAAATATTTTCTCCTCATGAGCTCTTTCCATCTGGGAAAAGTTACTCCAATATTGACTATGGTCTTGCTGATTTGTCTGTCGCGTTGACGTTTTAATTCTCTCTTTCAAATGTGAGTACACACGCACACACACACACACACACACACACACACACCACACTATCTTTCAAATCTGCCGCCACTCGCGAGCTCGCGAGTAATCTCCCGCTCGCATTCGTCACGGTGTCACTGAGTGAAAAACGCAAAAGGCGAAGCTTGAATTTACAGGCATGTCCCTCTTTGGCTAATGTAGTTTCAAGATGGAGGGGCAACATGGCGACCGGCATTCGAACCCCTCACCCGTATGTACTTTCAATGGCAGATTATAAACTTAAGAGAATACTTTATTACTTGAAAGAAGTAAATATATATTAATGAGCACATATATTTTTGAAAGAACTAAGTGTTTTTTGCTAAGAATCAACTAAAAAAGTTACACAGTGTAGCTTTAAAGGGATAGTTCACCCAAAAATGAAAACTCTGTCAGTGATTACTCTCCCTCATGTTGTTCCAACCCCGTAAGACTTTCGTTCATCTTCAGAACACAAATTAAGATATTTCTGATTAAATCTGAGAGCTGTCTCACTCCTCCATAGGCTTCTCTGTTATTGAAACTTGCTGGCCCAGAAAGTTAAAATAGTCCAAGTGACTACAGTGGCTCAACCTTAAGTTTATCAAGCGACGAGAATACTTTTTGTGTGCGGAAAAAATAAAAAAAATAACGACTTTATTCTACTATTCATTTCTTCTGTGTTTCTCTGAGTGAGTTCACGTAGTGTAACAGCGCAGCGCTTCTGGGTTGTACATCAGAACGGAGGCTCACTATTGGCCAGCATCACACGCGTGACCAGCGTCGGCCAATAGTGAGCCTCCGTTCTGACGTACAACCCAGAAGCGCTGCGCTGTTACACTACGTGAACTCACTCAGAGAAACACAGAAGAAAAATAATAGTATGGGGCAAGTACTAAACCTGCTTTTAGCCTCTTAACATCCTTGATGTGTCATTACAAGTGCACAGGTCATGTGAGTGATTCCTTCAGAGTGAACACGAGTGAATCTGACTGCAGTAGATGTGAAAGATATGGATAAAAGTGATGTTAATTCAGCCAGCGCACATACCTGTATTTACATCCTGTTTCCGGTCGAAGTCCACAGTAATCGATTGCCGAGTTCACGCGCGTGATCATAGGTACTAAACCTATGCGCGTGAACTCGACAATCGAAGGAATCACTCACATGACCTGTGCACTTGTAATGACACATCAAGGATAGCCTGGCTAACGTCAGACCACTTTCTCTTTGAGACGTGGTCTGGATACCACATGTTCATTTTCTCGTATTTGAGGCGTGGTTTACGAATGCCCAGAGCCGTTTATTGGGCGCTACGAATGTCTATCAAATGCGCCTGTACGTAGCTCATAGCCAATCATTTCAAATTATACCAGATGACGTATGTAGAGCGACAGATATTCAACGAAGAAGACGATGGGTCAGATTTATGTGTACACCAGAGAGTCCTGCACGGGTCCGATTTTGTAAATCCGCACCCGACCCGTTTTCCAACAGCAGCACTAATAAAAATCTGCACCGACCCGCTTAAAATAGAACCGACACCCGACCCTCACCCGAAATAAAATCAGTTTAGATTATCACATTATAGACACACTTACAAACATTTTTATTGCCAGGTCATACAGAAGTTATTACACGACCATCAACACAAGGACAACTTCAGCCGAAGCTGTCAAAAGGCCGATACATGAAGAACATGGCTAACGTTACCACACAAATCGAACAGACGCGGCTACACCACTATGCCACACAATTTCGTCTAGCCTACATCTGACAATTTTGGGTTCAAACACGCCCTGCACACCACACATACTAACAGTGTTAAATATGAAAAATACCGTTCGATAGAACTGCTTTGTTACCAGTTATCTGCGTGCTTCCTCAGGGATGAAGTTCCACATTTGCGGCTATCCAACACGAAAATGTTTGCAGCAAAGCCTTTCACAATATTTTCTTCAGATAACTCCAAATTTCTCCCACACACTAGACTTGATTTTTGATGACGTATTGTCGACAACTTTACCATCTCCACTAGCTATTCTTTTCTTCAACTCCTCAGCATCCATCTTGACGACTGCAAGCAGAACGCGCGCGCGGTTATGAAGAATTTTTAAAAGTGAAAGTAGCCTTGATAACGTTATAGATCCTGGGAGGGCGTGGCGCGTCGGCACAAATAAACTGATGTGGATTTTGAAATACAGGCATATTTTTGTAGATGTGTTCCTAAAAATATGCATATATTTTTACGTCTGTCATGTTGGATCCATAGATAAACAAACTGCTTTGGTGTGTCGCATATACTTCGTCATCGTCTTCCTGCTCCCTCCCCGTTCTGTGATTGGTTCCCTATTTCAGGGGAAAAATTAGTCCATGGTATCCAGACTACCTTGCAGCGTGAATAAAATCGCGCTGCTCAAGGCAGTATGGGGAAACCCAGGCTACATCAAGGATGTTAAGAGGCTAAAAGCAGGTTTAAATATTGCCCCATTGAAGTCAAAAGGGTGCAAATTCTAAAAAGAGGATAACACGGTGTAGGCAACACTGATTTTTGTCGTTGTTCTCTGTATTGACAGCACTCCAAATTTACAAAAAAATGAGCTCAATGTTAAAATTGACCGGAGTTCTCCTTTAATTAAAAATATCTTAATTTGTGTTCTGAAGATGAATGAAAGTCTTACGGGGTTGGAACAACATGAGGGAGAGTAATTACTGACAGAATTTTCATTTTTGGGTGAACTATCCCTTTAACTGCCCCATCCTTTTGTCTATTATTTTAAGTTTGCTTGATAATATACAAATAGTAAGTGAGTATAAAGTATTATAAAAAATATATAAATCATAAATAAATCATATATACTATTAAAAAATAATATTTTGAATATTTATATTATGATTTCTATTGTATTAAAATATTATATATTATTGACCTAGAGTTGTAGAAAAAGTAATAACATAAAATACTATGCAAACTATAAATATAAATAAAATATGTACTGTATTATAAATTAGTGTATATTATTGACTTATAAGTATAGAAACATACAGTATAAATTGTAAAAAAAAAAAAATATATATATATGTATATATATGTGTGTGTGTAAGTAATCATATAATACATAATATTGTATAAATAGAAATAATATCAATGTATAATTTGATGCAATAATATATAACTTGTAATAAGGCTTATAAGAAGTCAATAATATCATGCTATAAAACTGTGACTAAATAATAATATATAATACATTATAAATATTATGGTTAATAAATTACATTATATTACATGCAATTTAATATGTATTATATTATAATATAATATAGTTAATTATGAAATTATTTTTATTTAATTATATTACATATGTCTATTTTTTTATGAATTATATTGTATTTTTGGTCACACTTTAGATTAGGGTCCAATCTACGACTTTTGCCTCAATAAACTCCTAATTACTGCTTATTAATAGTTAGTATAGTTGTTAAGTTTAAGTATTATAGGATTAAGGGATGTAGAATATAATCATGCAGAATATTGCATTAATATGTGCTTTATAAGTACTAATAAACAGCCAATATCCTAGTAATATGCATGATAATAAGCAACTAGTTAATATTGAGAATTGGACCTTAAAGTATCACCGTATTTTTATATTATTACTATTTATATTGATAGTGTTTGTTATTTTATATTATTGACCTATTATGACAGTTATGCGAATCTTATTTATATTCTTGTTTGTGCAGATGATCTGTAAGACGTGTTCTCACATCCTTCTCGCCAAAGAGGAAAAGCTTCAGTTTCTGGATTACTTGCGCAGACCTGGACTGGCGTACTTGCAGAAGCGCGGCCTCAAGAAGAAGATCTCGGACAAGTGCAGGAAGAAGACCATATGCATGAGCTGCAATGCGTTTAACGGTAAAATTTCGATTCCTAATTTCGATTCCAATACTGTAAAAAAAACAAAAACCCTTGGATATCATTCACATTTGTGACCCTGGACCACAAAACCAGTCACATGGGTAACTTTTTTTGAAATTGAGGTTTATACACCTTATGAAAGCTGAATAAATAAGATGTCCATTGATGTATGGTTTGTTAGGATAGGACAATATTTGGTCGAGATACAACTATTGAAAATCTGGAATCTGAGGATGCAAAAAAATCAAAACATTGAGAAAATCTCCTTTTAAAGTTCTACATTTATGTTGGCGATTGTGCTGCATTCACTCACAGAAATACATGTTTTATATACAGGGCTGCCAACTTTTGAGTTTAGCTTGGAGTGAGATTTTTTTTGGGGGGGGGGGATGTAAAAACAAATATTGCATCACAATAAGTGTAATTGTGATTGTCAAAACATTTGGTAACTAAATAGAATTTTATGAAGTTTAGTGACAACATGTTACAATGTTTACATTGTACAATGACTGGTAGGATACAGTTTTTATTATTGCTTGACAAAAATTTCAAGATTTCAATTCCATTCTTGTGATTTGCTTCCGATTTTGATTCAATATTGACTAATTTGGATACATGTTCATTTTAAATTTTATTTAAAAAAATAATCTCACCTAATGCTTTAAACATAGAGGGCCCAATCTGCTGGTATTATTAAAGGTTAAAAATAACAAATTAAATTAAATATAATGCAGTTTTTGTTATAGTAACAATTATTTAATGACATAAGTAAAAATATAATAAATATGTAATATAGTGCTCAGCAAAATCTCCTCTCTAGCTATTTTTTCTATTCAATTAACAGGTCATTAAATGGCTTTCCTGAGGTAAATGTAACGTTATGTGTTCTCCTGCTGTTATATTGACCTCTTTCCGTGGTTTAAAAACACTAATTGGTCGATATTATGTATACTTTTGGTAAGTTGTACTGCATCTTTAAATAAAAACAGATGATCGGGTCACGTGCTCTTGAACTGAGGCGCTCAGCGATCTGTCACGTCACATTTACAAGCGCCAAACGTATTTTTGTCTGAATTTCGTAATAAAATTGACGGAATCTAAGAGCTGAGAATTAGTTTAATATTAGAAGTGCCTCTTTGCTCCGCAATTTTTCTGTGCGTGAGAAAATGGATGTGTGGCGTGAGAGCGTGTGAAAAGTGTCAATTACGTGAGTCTCACGCTCAATGCGTGAGAGTTGGCAGCCCTGGATATATTTACGGTTGGAAATGTACAAAATATCTTCATGGAACATGATCTTTACTTAATATCATAATGATTTTTGGCATGAAAGAAACATCGATAATGTATTGTTGGCTATTTCCACAAATATACCCGTGCGACTCGAGACTGGTTTTGTGGTCCAGGGTCACATTTAGTCTTATTGCAAAACATTTAATTGTAGCTGAATATCAGGAACAGATTTCAACAGGCTAGAACACTTACGCAAGGAACCTGTGGTTCTGTGGTTTAAAAATACCATAGAAAACTAATATAATATAAATTTCAAGCATTAATAAAGACGAAGTAAACATTCAGTAATTTTTCAGTAAAAGAACAATAGCAACAAATAGATACAACTGAACAAAGATACTATTGAAATAAACAGCATTTTAAGATTTTCAGTTATTCAGGCACTGTAATATCACTGAAACACATTAACACACATACCACATTAAAATGCTCACAAAGGAATCGATAAGAGGAATTAAAATTAAAATTGTATAACAAGTATCTGATTCCTGACCTCAAGTTTTCAATGAAACATTGCTCATGTCTCTCCAGGCCCTGTGAAGAAATGTGGCTTGCTGAAGATCATTCATGAAAAGTATAAGACCACGAAGAAAGTCATCGATCCCATGGTGTCGGATTTCCTCCAGTCGTTTGACGTCGCCATTGAACACAACAAAGAAGTGGAGTCACTGCTGGCCAGAGCACAGGTTAATATCCACCAATCAGGACATAGGAAAACAGTGCTTGTCCACGCAATGATAGGGTTTTGTAGGGGGTTTCTGTGCGGTGGCTCTAGGATTTTGTCTGCATTGTGTTTTATCTGATAGAACTGAAAGTAGGGCTGCAACATAGGGCTGGGACAATACACCGATACTATCACGATACTTGGGTGCTGATACGATATCCTCCTGGGACCCAAGAATAGACTTTTGTCCACTGTAGTGGACATTATATTTTAGTGAATTTCTCTGACATCATACATGTCACATGACACAACCTGGGTGTCCTGTAAAGAGCACAATCAGGACTTTTCAGAGATACCAAATGTTTGGAGGTTTCACCGTGAAAACAACTTCTCCTTGGTCTTTAAAAATGTCTGACATTAATTTAGTGATCAAATGTAGCATTCTTATGGAAATATGATAATATATTGTAATTATAATTTAAATTGGACTACTTTTCAAATTGTATTTCATAAAACAACATCTCAGGAAAATGTTAAGGGGTTTCAAATAAAAAAATACTTTCTGTTACAGAACAGGGCGTTGATTTCAAACGTGTCCACTGTAGAGACACCAGGACTTACATCATGTTTATCAGGCATTTTGTGAGACACAACAAGTGAATATGGAAATAAATTATACATCATTATTCCTGTGAAATATTAGATATTATTATTAAAATGTTGCCAATTATTACTCCAATTATTACACTTCTTTTTTCATTAAATGTTGCTCCAAGAACACATTAGATACAGTGTATAGATACATTGCATTGAATGGGAATATTAATTTATGGCCATTTTACACACATATTGCATAAAGTAAAATGGTGCATCAATTCATTCCGTTATTTCTTTCATAATATAGTTGAGAATAATCTTTATACAAATTTTGGTTGAAAAAATCCTGAAACCCCAAAATTTATTGGTGATTGAAAAAAAAAATCCCATTGTTTTTGCCTATACATATAATTTCATGTCATTTAATTTTTTAAGCAACTTAGTCCTGGCGTCCACTACAGAGGACATAACATAACGTATGAATAAAATATTATTTTTCAAAAATGTTTTTTTTTTACCATTTGTTTATTGTGCTCTAAACAGTGTGATGACATGGAAAAAAACTAAAAAATTTCTGGGTCTCAGGAGGATATGTATTGGAATTTTTAATATTTTTTTTTTATTTTTTTGAATTGCGATTCTACAAGTATTGCGATTTAATATTGCAATATATTGCAATTTAACTCTAGACCATTGGGAAAAGTTAAATCATACACTTATACAGACTGTACATGATGTGAAAGATGTAAACTTGACCTGAATGTAATCCTGAATGACCATTGATGTAATCGATAAATGCGTTATTTTAAGCTCCAAGTTTTTACCAAAAGCTGATTTACTCTATCGCTATCGTACACATCAGTGTTCATATTTGAACTTTAAACTTTTATCCAAGTACTTTTATGATAATTTGAACTATTGCATCACAGAAATAATGATCCTATGAGGTTGAAAAGACTGTTTGTGAAGCCGTTTCATGACGACTCTCTCCGGGTCAGCGGCAACACAGATCTGAATGTTGCGATATGATTTTATCAAAGTTTAATAGACAGACGAATTGAAAGATCTCGTGGGTGTTTGAATCGAGATCAGGCTTTTAAAGAGTGAATCGTGCAACTCTATTGTCTTATCTCTCAGCATTTCAGTGCTTTTAGTCTCTTCCACGCGTCCACTTGGGATATTATTACGTCACTCAACACTGAACGAAAGTGGCTAACTTCTGTCAACCTCATCTACAAGCAAGGACAAAAATAAAGCAATTGAGTTTGAATTAATATTGATTCTGGAATAAAAAAAAATCGATTTCAGAATTGTAAAAAAAAAAAAATCGTGATAGCTAGGGGAATTGATTTTTTTTTTTCTCCCAGCCCTAGTGCAACGTAGCGCAGTTGATCCATGATCCGTACGGCGCGTTTCAGACAGCGCTTGAACACCGAATTTATTCTCATTTCGCGTTTACTTGCACTTGAACGGACACATACACACAAAGTTATTTCTAAATGCCCATCTCGGCAAGTATTCTATGTCATAAGTGAACAGCTGAGAAAGAAACCGGATGTTTGTCAGTTTATTCGGTGTTAAAGTGACAGCAGCCTAATATTCCTGCTGTTGTCTGTGTCATTAATGCTAATAAAACAACAAAATACAGCTTTAATAAAGATGAAACTATTTAATTTCTACATTGAACAAATAGTGTTATTTTACATTTAGGCCTAATTATTATTTTCTGTACCTGATACTGTTATACTTTGTAACTTTGTTATTTAGTATTCATCTCTGCTTGTAATTTGTGTATTTGTTCTTATTTAATTATTGTTCACTTGTTTTTAATAATGTTTGAACTAGGGCTGCACTAGGCTCGATTCTTTTTTGTAATCGATTAATCTAGCACTTAATCGATCGATTAATCGGATAAAAAATTTTTTTTGTACTTTTAAACAACCAAAACAAATAATGCATAACGAAAATGATGCGGCTGTAAAATGATCAAGCATTTGGCTTTTATTTCTCAAAAAACAAACAAACAGAGGTATTTATTCCAACTCCAACATTTGGCTCCAAAACTAAGCCTATTTATTGCAATTTTTACCCATTTAGTGTTTATAAGTGCCACTAAATGTATACAATAAAATACAGTTAAGTCAGCTTACTGTAAAACATGTATAACATGTAAAACTATGAATACAAACTTAAATAGTAAAGGCCATTTGGCCTTAGTTTTGTCTTCTTAATACAACATTACAAAAAAAGGATTGCACCTTCTGCAAATTACCCACCTGAGAACAAAAATAAATTAATATAAAATATCAAGCCAAACAGGTACACAATGTATACAATTTATAAAAAAGTAAATGTAAATAAAACAATTATAAATAAGAATCAGACTTTTTCATCTGTAATCTAAAAACAAATATCAAAATGTACTTTTATAAACTTTTATAAACCCAGCCAATATAATCACAATGAACACATCCAAAATAAAATCTTTAACATTTATATAACAACTGCAAAGCGTCTAATTTGTAAACAAAATGATTTACGCATTAAATCCAATTGCTGTGAGGTTCGGGATGTGACGTCTGTTTTGAGAGTTTAAAAATATGCAAATTGTGCTGGAGTTTATGCTGGATTTAATGCGTAAATCATTTTGTTTACAAATTAGACGCTTTGCAGTTGTTATATAAATGTTAAAGATTTTATTTTGGATGTGTTCATTTTGATTATATTGGCTGGGTTTATAAAATTGAAAGGATATCTTTGCTTGGTGCATTTGGAAACAAAGCTTGTCTATTTCTAAATGTAATCGCGTGCATCGCTGATGATTATACTGTCCGTGTGTTAAAAAAAAACTTAGATTAAACACACTCGCAACAGACACACCCCAAAGCGGAGACGTTACAGCGTTGCCAGCGGCACTGAGCGGAGTTTTGCCGCTGTAGTGGACACGCACTGTTATGGTGCGTTCACACCAAACGCGAATAGAGCGTCTGGCGCGAGTGATTTCAATGTTAAGGTAATGCAAGGACGCGTTTACTCTTGCCATCGCGCCAACTAAATTCAAAATGTATCACGCGCTATGGTGTGCTTCCTGAACATTGAACAACGGTCCGTGTGAAACAATCAGATCCCTGCGCGTATAGTGCGCGTCATAGGAATTTAACGAGGCTTCGAGGCAGAGTTTTTGCCTCGAGGAATTTTTGTAATCGAGTTAATCGAGTAACTCAATGAATCGTTTCAGCCCTAGTTTGAACTTTATCAGTCAGGTTAGTAGTTTTTGATGTAGTATCGAAGTACTTAAAGTGAGCTTTAAGTAATAAATGAAAAGTAAAGTTACATTTACACACCCCCCCCCCCCTCCATATTTATTTATCATATATATATCTTTTTTTTTTTTTTTTGCAGGTACGAAAAATGATTCGAACCGTGAGTTTTTTGATCATTTGCACCACTAACTGAAAGTTTAATATTTCCTCTTCTCGTTCCTTGTCATCCAGGAAAACCTCAATCCTCTGGTCGTGTTGAATCTCTTCCGGAGGATTCCAAACGAGGATATTCCTCTTCTGCTGATGAATTCCGAATCCGGGAAACCGGCTGACCTGATCCTGACACGCCTGCTAGTGCCGCCCCTGTGCATCCGGCCCTCCGTCGTCAGCGACCTCAAATCAGGCACCAATGAAGATGATCTGACCATGAAGTTAACCGAAATCATCTTCCTCAACGACGTCATCAAGAAGGTACGCAGGTCCCGTTTGAGATGCCAAACACGAGTAGACGGAGGCGGAGGAAAAACGGTCCAACAATATTTGAATGGATCAATCAGAATGATTTTGTCCATAAAAATGCATTATTCAGTATTGTACAGTCAGTCACGTGACTGGCGTATATAACTAGAGATGCAGCGATGTATCGGCCAATGATCGGTGTTTAAAGCTATTTAAAGCTATTATTTTCGCTATCGGCCGATTATTTGAAAACAGCCGATGGTCAGTGGCGATTATATCCAGTCAATCAAAAAGGGGCGGAAAAACGTGTCAGACTGCAACTCATACTGTGTGCGTATAAAATGTCTCTTGTGTTGAATTTAGCGCAAGTTAACGTGACAATAACGCTTTAACTGTTAAACAATGGCGTAGGGGTGTGCCGGTTTCAGAATTGGTGATGACGGTTATGACGTGAGTCAAATGTGACGGTTCGTAACATAACCGTCATCGGGGGGGGGGGGGGACTTTATTCTTAGTTTGAATAAACGAGCAGACACTGATTCGCTATTTGATCGCCTAAATTTAAAAAAAATTTAATTAATTAAAATTAATATTTGTGTAGTGTTCAATGTTGTTATCGATAGAGATACGCGGATGGGGTATTATTTCATCCGCAACCGCATCACAAAACTCATCATCCGCACCAACGTTTTTTTTACCAAATTTCAAAGCCGCACCCGCCCGCCATCCGCTGATTGTTTTGCGGTCTATGGACGATGCAATGCTCTGCTGATGCGAGCCGCAAGAAAGCCCTTGTCTGTTCTAGAAAGGATGCAGCAAAGATATTTATCGCACCGGCACCTCCATGTCACGGTTATTATATTGTCATTTGCTTTTTATTTATTAAATACATGCAATTGGTTGATGAAACATTTATTAAAATTAATATACAATTTATACAAAACGAAATTCGCTTTAAAGAAAGGCTTTCTACAAAGAAATACTTAATGAAGTGGTAAAAATCATGTCTGACGATTTACAAAACAAAACTTGCGTTGGTACTTGGCAAAGAAAGAATCAAATACAGTTGGAAACAACGTAGACCATTAATGACACAGACTGTTAACAATTGTTTTTAATTAGTGTTTAAACATTCTCTATGATAAAAAAATTTTGTAAAAAATATTTTAATAACACGGTTTTGGCGGTTATAGAGATCTAATGACGGTGTTCAACTATAACCGTCGGTCTCACGGTTATATACTAACCGTCACACCCCTACAATAGCGACGTTAATGCAGGCTTTATTTGACCCTATGAACCACCCGTAAGTCAAGCCAGGGTTGCCAGATCCCTACATCAAACATTATATTATTTTGTGTCGCCTCCCATCCAATAATCACAAAGAGCTCTGTGTGCTCTGTTTCTTCTGATAAGAAACGAAGTCTCAGCTTTTTAATTCTGTACATTATATCACGAAATTCCAACAATAAATGGCGTTTTGACGCTCTTAAATGTGATGTGGCAGATCTTTTCAGTCTTTTCTTCCACTTTAATACAAATAATATCTCGAAAAACATGCATGAACAGCATACAACTTACCGAAATCCGTATCATGTCTCATGTAATCACTCAATCTGTGTTTCATCCACGGAAAGACGTCAATAAAATACAATATCACTTAATGTTGCATTTACCTCAGGGAAGTTATCCAGTGTTCACAGTTCGCTAGTAAGCTATAAAACACTAGAGGAGAGCTTATTTATGGTTAAAGGGATGTTTCACCGCTGGAAAGATGAATGTGTATTTAAACTGGGTCATTTATGTAGCTGAAATGTGAAATTATTTTAGAAGTTGGATCCTTCTAGACGGAGAAAAGCCAGAAAATGTATTTTTGGCTCATGTGGATTAAAGACTACAACTCCCAGAATGCACTTGCTTCGCTGCCCTACGAGGACACTCCCAAGCCACGCCTACCGGTTACAGAGGGCAGTGTCGGGAGAAATGATACAACTAGGCTACTAGTCGACTGGAAACTGAAGAGACAGTGTTTTATGGTGAGATCCCCCTATGGGCGGGTTGAACACATGCGGGACGAGCTCCTCCTACTGGCTGGAGTCTCTCGCCTCTGGACAAAAGAGACTCCGATGACGATAAATTACGATTTTTGCGTCATCTGAGTTTTTTTTCCGGACACACAATACAGAAATCTCTGGTCTCAGGGGGACATGAGGGAGGGAAGCACGGTCACTCCAAAATACTACCGGGTTTCGGCTGATTCAAAGCTTAATGCTAATCGGTGAAGTATCCCTTTAATTATATGTATGTTTGAATAAATTTGCCATGAAGATGTGTTTATGAAAACTACCGTTCGATAGTTGTAGCAATACAAACATTTCAGCTTTTATTTGAGTGTAAATATTATATCTGAAAAACAATTAGCAGTCGAATATAATAGCTCTGTTGTTGTATAGTGTACCAAATGAGAGGTTCCCTGTATAGTTTGCATCATTATTTGGGATTATTTTTCAGCATTATTTTTCCTTAAGAAAAATCAAACAATCGGTATTGTTATCGGCCGATATAATTCTGAATAATCGGCTATCGATACTAGTGATCGACCCATATTGATTTTTTTATTACCGATACCGATTATTTGCATGTTTATGTGCCCGATAACCGATATGCAGAAACGATATTTATTTACTGTTATACTTCTGTTTTTGACACAATTGTTACAACACAAATGAACTGAACAAACCATTTTATTTATAACAATCACTCCCTCCTTGCATACAAAAAAAACTTTGTTTATACACAAATAAATAGAGGGGTCTAAGTCCAAAAAATAAAGTGCACTGTTACTAAGTGTCTTTGTTTAAAAATAAAAGCTTTGATGAGGTAAAAAATAAAGCACAAAAAGTAAAACAAAACAGCATATTTGCATTTTCCAACTAGTATGTTATTAATTATTAATAATGTTTTTGTCGTCTAGATCATGAAATGCTTTCTGACAAAGTGCTGTTTATCTATGCATTTACACTATAACTATAACTTACTCAACCGCGATCGCGCGTGGAGATCATAATTAATTTCCACAAAGCGGTATATTTAGATGTGTATTAGCGAAATAATTGCTATGTAGTAAATGATAATATAATCTAGGATGTTTAAACAAGATAATCTTGTCAAAAGTTTCATTTAGTGGCCGTGCTTGAGCATTCCTGATCATCAACCATAGTCATCAACCCAGTGAGTGATCATCAATATGAACAAACTTTTTTTCGAGACTAATGGTGAGCAAATACAACAGATAGAGAATTAAATTCAGCGCTTTTATTTTCAACATGCACTCATTCATGTCTGTTTTATTTAATTCATATAAAGTTACGTCTTTATTGGGGCAGGACATGATGGATTACGCTACGTGACTCCATGAGTTCGTCTCAATTTTTTAGAGCCAAGCTGCATAAATAAACTAGGCCTATATCAGGCATTTATGTCTCAAATCTCATTTCTGCATGTCTGTTATGTTAAATAAAGTTGACTAATTAAAGCAAAGCAAGTAGAACATATAGCCTACTTTACCTGTGCACAGAGTTGTTGTTGACTGATCTCCTCAGACGCGGGCTGCAATGGCGGAATTCTCAAAACGGCCACAAGATGGCGCCGTTTATCGGCGAATCCGATATTACAAAACCGATACCCGATTATGGGAAAATGCTTAAATATCGGGAAAAATATCAGGAAAACCGATACATCGGTCGATCACTAATCGATACTTTCGGCAGAAAAAATTTAGTATCAGTGCATCTCTAGTATACGTGACTTGTAAATGTGGCATAACTGTAGTTGTGTACATCCACAGCACCGCATGTCAGGAGCCAAAACCCAGATGATCATGGAGGACTGGGACTTTCTGCAGCTCCAGTGCGCTCTGTACATCAACAGCGAGCTTTCAGGGATCCCGCTCAACATGGCACCCAAGAAATGGACCCGTGGCTTTGTGCAAAGACTCAAGGGAAAACAGGGTACGACCCGCTTAGAGTCTCTGTGGAAATGCTGGTGTTATATTTTGCCTTGTCCAAATACCCACACATGCGGTCTTTACTCTTGACCACTTGTCTACTTGCATGACGTATTTCCTCTATTTGGCCCAAGCGTTCAAGTAGGCGTGTGTTCAAGTGTGTGTAGAACTTTTGATTACTCGATGGGATGCACTTATAGTCTTGCAAAAAAATGCAAGTTTTTACAGAGCTTTTATTTATAAAATTTTCAATACTTTGCATTTTTAAATAAACTTCTACATGTCTGTTCAGTAGTCGCTATGTAACTAACAGAAAACACAAATTTAAAATTGTGGTGCTTCTAATTTAGAGATTAAAACAGTTGCAAATGTTGTACAAAATAGGCCTAGACTCATCTTTGCACCAATAAAATGTGCAACACTTCAATTTTACTACCAAATTATTTGCATCTAATTAATTTAAATTACAGTGGAATGTTTTCCTCGACATCTCGCGATTTCGGGGCACATGAGTTCCCGAACATGGTGCATGATGGGATACACTTAGCCACGGTATTGGAGATAGTGTGTGTGTGTGTGTGTGTGTGTGTGTGTGTGTGTGTGTGTGTGTGTGTGTGTGTGTGTGTGTGTGTGTATTTGGACAAGGCTTCAGTCTTCTGCTTTGACGTTAGACGCCTCCAGCATCGCTCTCACATCAACTTGCCTGGTTTTGCTGTTTCCAGGGCGGTTTCGTGGAAACCTGTCGGGAAAGAGAGTGGATTTCTCCGGCAGAACGGTCATCTCTCCCGACCCAAACCTGAGGATTGACGAGGTCGCTGTACCTGTTCACGTCGCCAAAATCCTCACCTACCCGGAGAAGGTCAGAGCAGTCACTGCTGCGCATCACAAGGCGCTCACAACTACTCATTTTGACCAGTCAATTAGTTGGTGAAATAGTAATTTTTTATAGGATTTTTTTTTCCAATTTCTGTTTTGTTTTTAATTTTTCTGAATTTAATTATTGGTTTAATAACATTTTGATAGTCAAGAAGCATTTATTTATTGTTATTTATCTACAATAATGTGGCACTATGTTTTATTTTTTCTGAAGTTTTCTGGATTTATGATTTAATACAAATTTATTATCTAAAAACAGTGAACAAAAAAAGTTGTAGTCAATAATTTTATCTCCCCCTGTAGTCAAGAATTTTATCCCTTAAAACTCATCTTTGATCTCCAAAATGACACATTTAAACGTTTTTTCCTTCCGAAATTCTTCATGCCTTAAAATATCTTGAATGTACCTCGACACCCTTGCCTCATTTAGCTATGAATATGCAAATGAGCCCCGCCTCCACTCACTCACTCAGCTCAGAGATCCACTGGTTGACGATCACACGTTGATCTGATTGGTTACAAGGTAGTTTGTGACGTCAGAAACACCAGCGATTTCAAAAAAAGAAAATTCTCAGCAATGGTGTTGACTTATGAGTTTACACATGGTTTGTCTTAAAGCATATTAAAAACACCACATAGACACACAAACAACATTAAAAGCTGGATTTACACCACTGGGGGACTTTTTTGGCAAACAAAGTGCTGCACAACAAAAGTGTACTGTTAAAATAAAAGCATGGAAGAATGTTCCTTCTATTGATAGCTTGCATATCATGTGTATTCTGGTTCATACACTCATAAAACCCTGCTTAAAATGCAATGGATGATGGATGGGTTAGTATTTGGTAATTTCGTGGTAAAATGTGGAATGCAAAGACTTTGGTGTGTGTGTTTTCTTTTAGGTGAATAAAGCCAACATTGAGATGTTGAGGAAGCTGGTGCGTAGCGGTCCTGATGTTCACCCGGGAGCAAATTTCATTCAACAGAGACACATGCAGATGAAGAGGTCAAATACACAAAAATCTTCCAAAAATTAATGTTCTGTCATTTACTCTTCCTCATGTCATCGCAAACCTGTTTGACTTTATTATAATACATCATAGAAGCACAGGTATGGTTGCTTTGTGAGACGAACAACAACAACAAAAATAGTGATGCATTCTTGATTATAGCATACAAATACTGTTATGATGATCAGCTTGATGATATAAAACTCCGTCCACTTTCATCGTTCATACATTCTTCAAAACTTCTACAAAGAAAGAAAGTCATAGTTTGGCATGACATGAGGTTTTTCTTTCTTCCATGCGCTGTTCCTTCATCTTCTGAATGTGTTTGCTTCAGGTTTTTGAAGTACGGTAATCGAGAGAAGATGGCTCAAGAGCTGAAGTACGGGGACGTGGTCGAGAGACACATGATTGATGGCGATATCGTGCTGTTTAACCGGCAGCCTTCTCTGCATAAACTCAGCATCATGGCTCATATCGTGAGTTATTATTCCTCATTCCTCGCGATGTAACTCTGCGGGGACGTTACATACATACATACATACACACACACATAAATAATTGATTTTGATTCAGGGGCTTAAAAATCGAAATCAAATTAATGTGTGAAATCGGTGTCATTTCTCCTGTATTTTGTTCCAGGCGCGTGTGAAACCTCATCGGACGTTTCGCTTTAACGAGTGTGTGTGCACGCCGTACAACGCTGACTTTGACGGAGACGAGATGAACCTCCACCTTCCGCAGACAGAAGAGGCCAAAGCTGAAGCTCTCGTCCTCATGGGGGTGAGAAAGACGAACACTTTACTATAAGGTTCATCAGCTGATGTATTAACTAACAATGAGCAATACATTCGTTTCAGTATTTATTAATCTTTGTTAATGTTAGTTAATTCAAATACAGCTGTTCATTGTTTGTTCATGTTAGTTCACAGTGCATTAACTAATGTTCACAAATGCAACCTTTGATTTTGGTTATCATTCATTTATGAAATTAATATTACCTAAATAATTAAATGCTGAATAATAAGTATTGTTCATTCTTATTCATGTTAATTAAGGTAGTTAATTAATTAACCTTATTGTGAAGTGTTACGCTCTTTTATGAAGTTACCTCACTTAAGGACTTAATTAGTAAGATTATGCCTAAAAAGGTTTTGGATTTTTTTTATCATGTTAATTTAAAAAATCTTGCATATTATGACTTACTGTTTTTGTTTGGTTTTTATTGTATTTATATGATAAAAAATTATTTTTTAATTGAATTTTTGCCATGAATATAGCTTTGAATGCTGACATGTCACTAAATAAAACAATCTGAATCTCTAAAGTGTTACAGACAAACTAAACCACCCTCAGAATACGGGATCTGCTAATGATATAAATCCGTGTTTCTTTGTTCCTCACACAGACGAAGGCAAATCTGGTCACTCCCAGAAACGGTGAGCCGCTGATCGCAGCCATTCAGGACTTTCTGACAGGTTCGTTTTCCTCCTGAGCCAATCAGATTCCAGCATCTCTTGCCTGAAGATGGCGCTGTTAAACCGCTTGTAGCGACAATGGCCTTCTTGTCACTTAGAGGTGTTGTAGGATTATTTCTGATGCGTGAGATCCAAACAAGACGCTTCCAGTCCAGTACTGCATTTATCCCTTTATTTGTCACAGTTCCGATGCCACAACACTTTATAATCCACAAGTTAGCTTGTCCACATACGATCCTAACAAATTGTTTGCTTCCCTCATTAGTTACACCTGACTTCACTTACTCTCTGGCTACTTAAAAACGTATTAAACCCACACTCCACCCAGTGTCCAACAGTGGAACTACACAAATTATAAATAGAGCATAATGGCTGTTAAAGGTGCAGTGTGTAATATTTAATGGCATTTAGTGGTGAGGTTGCGAATTGCACCCAACAGAGTTACGGTGGCCAACAGGAAGTGATGTCGTCGTCTGAGACAGCAGAGAGTAGCCAGTTAA
>NC_137140.1:35317878-35370378 GCF_949319135.1 Squalius cephalus
TGAGCTGATGTGTGTGTGTGTGTGTGTGTGTGTGTGTGTGTGTGCAGTTGTGGTGATCCAGAACAGTGAGCTGATGTGTGTGTGTGTGTGTGTGTGTGTGTGTGTGCAGTTGTGGTGATCCAGAACAGTGAGCTGATGTGTGTGTGTGTGTGTGTGTGTGTGTGTGTGTGCAGTTGTGGTGATCCAGAACAGTGAGCTGATGTGTGTGTGTGTGTGTGTGTGCAGTTGTGGTGATCCAGAACAGTGAGCTGATGTGTGTGTGTGTGTGTGTGTGTGTGTGTGTGTGTGCAGTTGTGGTGATCCAGAACAGTGAGCTGATGTGTGTGTGTGTGTGTGTGTGTGTGTGTGTGCAGTTGTGGTGATCCAGAACAGTGAGCTGATGTGTGGTAGTCTGGATAAAGGAACTCTGGGATCCGGATCCAAGAACAACATCTTCTACATCTTGTTGAGAGACTGGGGTCAAGAGGAGGCGGCGGATGCCATGTCACGCCTGGCCCGTCTGGCTCCCGTTTACCTGTGTGAGTCTTCAGTGTGTGAGTGAGTGTGAGTGTGTGAGAGAGAGTGGGTATGTTTATCTATACTTGTGAGGACCAATGCACAAGGATAGTAAAACTTGAGATTCCCTACTTTGTGAGAACTTTTTGCTGGTCCTCACAAGGAAAATTGATTAATAAACATAATAAAATGTGTTGTTTTTTTTGAAAATGTAAAAATGCGTGCGTGCGTGTGTGTGTGTGAGAGAGATGGGTGGGTTTAGTGTGTCTGTGTGATGGGTAGGTTTAGTGTGTGTGTGTGTGTGCGATGGGTAGGTTTAGGGGTCGGGTTAGTGTAAGGGGACAGAATATACAGTTTGGACAGTATTAAAGGCACAATATGTATCTTTTTTGCTTTAAAAATAGCAAAAATCACTATATCTATGATATATATATATATTTTTTTAGTTGTGTACTTACATTATCTCAACTGTTATATAATAAACTGACCTGTGAGTTGTAATTCTGCACTTGCGTGTAGTTCGGTAGAATGAAATGTCCGTATTCCTTTTATATCCGCGGGACTCGCGTCGCGTGTGGAGCTGAGAGCTGTCTCTTAGCAATCCCGAACTGCTTCATATCACAGTCATGATAAAAGCATTGATGTATTCAGTCATCCATAAACATTATTAGATCGGTCGGCTTGACGTTGATGGCAAGATCCATAATTCTTAGCAAATGTTGCGTCATCAAACTACGCCTTTGTTATTGTAAAGAGGTTAGCGACCCCTAGCGGCGAAAACTTCCATACTGTACGTTTAAAACCATTACGTCTATGGAGAGTCCCCAGAAAGATAGTGAACCAGATGTGTGTGTGTGGGGGGGTTAAAGTCATGATGTGTGTGATGTTTTCGTGATTCCTGTCCTGAAGCGAATCGAGGCTTCTCCATCGGGATCGGAGACGTGACGCCCGGACAGGGACTCCTGAAGGCCAAGCAGGAGCTGCTGGACGACGGATATAAGAAATGTGACGAATATATCGAAGCGCTGAAGACGGGCCGGTTACAGCAGCAGCCGGGCTGCACCGCGGAGGAGACTCTCGAGGTGAGAGAGAGAACGAGTTACACACACACATTAGATCTGATTACCTCTGTGTGACGTGTGTGTGTGTGTCCAGGCGTTAATCCTGAAGGAGCTGTCAGTCATCAGAGATCACGCTGGCAGTGCGTGTTTGAGGGAACTGGACAAAAGCAACAGTCCGCTGATCATGGCCCTGTGTGGATCCAAAGGTACCATCCAAACCTCCCTACTGGAACTATATATACATATATACCATATTTACAGGGTTTGTACAAGGTGCTTAAAATGCTTGAAGTATTAAATTAAAGTTTTTGACATTTAAGTTCTGGAAAACCCTTGAAAACAGACATATTTATGAATAGGTACTTGAAAAGCACTTGAATTATTGAAAGACAATATATGTGAAATTAGTGTTTGATTTTATCGATAAAACATATATAGATATAGAGCCATTTTGCATGGCTATGAGTTTGATATTGCTCACAAATATCCAAATATATGATACAGCTTTAATTTTTCAGGTCTATTATATATTCATGGGGTGGAAATCAGTTTAAAAAAAGAAAGCGATATCTTTGTCATAGTTTAGTTAAAGTTACCACAGTCATTGCATCAGCTGCAATTTATCTGTACCATTTTGTTTTATTGGTTTATTTTTGTTTATCTATTTACCTTTTTAGAATTTGAAAGATAATCTAGATTGTTTGATAAGTGAGATTTCTGATTTGAAGTCCTTAAATAAATGTTTATTTATTTATTAGTAAGAGATCGATTTTATCCATGTTTTAATTTATATAGTAAACCTCTGTTGTGCAGAAGGTTACTTAAAAAAAAAAAGTTAATACAATCATTAACACTTGCATTTATTTTTACATACAACGTTTTTTGTAATGGTATTGTTATATTTTCGTTTGATTACATTTTAAAGATTGATTATATTGTAAAAATGGTGTGAATTTGATCACCAGGGTTAGGGTTAGGGCAATTTTTGATGAAACATTTGTATTATATCATAAAACAGAAAAAAAGTAGGGCTGTCAAACGATTAATCGCGATTAATCGCATCCAAAATAAAAGTTTGTTATTACATAATATATGTGTGTGCATGGTGTATAATTATTTTCTATATATAAATACACACACATGCATGTATATATTTAAGAAATATTTGCCTGTATATACTGTGTATATATATTTATATTATATATAATTTATATTATATATAAATATTTTATATATAAATAACACATTTTTCTTAAATATATATGCATGTGTGTGTATATATATAGAAAATAATTATACACCATACACACACATATATTATGTAAACACAAACTTTTATTTTGGATGCGATTAATCGCGATTAATCGTTTGACAGCCCTAAAAAAAAGCAAACAGAATTTGAGAAAAATAAAACCAAAAAAGAAATTTGATTTTACAGTATTAAAAATGAATAAATAATCACAAATGTCTGTGAAATAACCTCTGCGTCTCCAGGGTCATTCATTAACATCTCCCAGATGATCGCTTGCGTCGGGCAGCAGGCCATCAGCGGCTCTCGTGTTCCTGACGGATTCGAGAACCGTTCGCTGCCTCACTTTGAAAAGCACTCCAAAGTAAGAAGGAACAACTCGAGTCTTCAGCTTTTCTTTGCCATTCATACCTTTGATTCTGCAATTACTGCAACTTTTGTCCTTTATCCGCTGGGATGATTTCAAATAAATGCTTTTTGTAATAAAAAAAAAGCCAATCGTTGTGTTGCACATGCACAGGAGAGATTATACTCGCTTTAAACTTTATTTAATAACTTCACGATCAGTTTTTCCCTATTTTGAAGTGTCAGAAATCATGCATGTGTTTAATTGACTTCTAGCAACAGCTTTTCACACGGGTCCTTGAAATCCTTGAAAGTTTGTGAAAAAATCAAGGCCCTGGAAAGTTTTTGAAGATAAACATGCATAGATACAGATCCTTGAAAGTGCTTGAATTTATTTTATTTTTAATTTATAAAAAGCCAATCATTGTGTTGCACAGGAGATATTATAGAAGCCGTTTAAACTTTATTTAATAACTTTAAATTAGTTTTTCCCTATTTTGAGGTGCATAATGCATGCATTTAATTGACTTTAGCAATCTTTGCATGATTAATTCCAAGGTTTATGCAACTCTTTGTTCAAAAACTGTATGTTTTCATTGCCGTCGTAAAATCACACCGTGTACCGATGAATATTTCATCATCCTTTATGATTCTGTTTGGAGGAAATGCTTCAGAACTTTTGAAAGTGATCAGAGGTTAAAGAAGACACAAACCAGAGGCTGTGTGGAATAAAAGCAACATGTTTGTGGGATTTGTTCTTTTATGTTTCAGCTCCCTGCGGCGAAGGGCTTTGTGGCAGACAGCTTTTATTCTGGTCTGACGCCCACTGAGTTCTTCTTCCACACGATGGCTGGCAGAGAAGGGCTGGTCGACACCGCTGTGAAAACAGCAGAGACGGGATACATGCAGGTACCACAGCACATGAAGCGTGTCCGTTTGCCTCCTGTATCCACTTTAAAGTCCCCCTGTGGTGGAAATCAAGCTTTTAATGTTGTTTATATGTCTATGTGGTGTTATTAATATGCTTAAACCATGTGTAAGTTCATAAGTCGACAGCATTGCTGAGTATTTCCTCCTTAAAACTGCAGTGAACCAAAGACAGTCTCAAAAACACGCTTTGAAATCGCTGGTGTTTCTGACGTCACAAACTACCTTGTAACCAATCAGATCAACGTGTGATCGTCAACCAGTGGATCTCTGTGCTGAGTGAGTGAGTGGAGGCGGGGCTCATTTAGAGCCAAAACCACTATAAAGCCAAAACAATCTCTGTTACCTTAAATTATACGTTTATCTAGCTGCTTTGAAACAATCTACATTGTAGATTTAACCAGGGTTTGAAATTAACTTTTTCACTCACCGGCCAATTTGGCTACTAAATTAAGTGACCTGCCATTCAGAACTTCTTCTAGCCAAAGAAAAAAGAGATTAACCAGATTAACTACGTCACAGCATTCATTTCTTATCCAAACTAAATCCTGTCATCCAGCATCTCCTCCCTTCCTCTTTCATCCTCATCACCAAAAATGTGTTGAACAGATCAATACAGTACAAAGAACATCAAAACAATTAAGGATGTTGGAAAAAAACGTGTTTTCTGTTAACCAAATGCTTTTTAATCTTCGCTATTGCTTCGAGGCACATGAACAAGTGCGCTGTTATTTGATGCGTAGTGACGTGTGTGTTCAAGTAAGCCAGATGTATTTAATAATACATCATGATGACGAAATATTTGCACTAAATCTGCACAGATTTGTCTTATACAAACTTCCCCAGCAAATTGAGTAAACATCATAAGTAACACATTCATTTTTACAGTTTTTATTTTGAAGTTTGGCGGGTGTTCATTTTCAAACCCTGCTTGTAACCAATCAGATCAACGTGTGATCGCCAACCAGTGGATCTCTGAGCTGAGCTGAGTGAGTGGAGGCGGGGCTCATTTGCATATTCATAGAACCGCGCATACTAAATGAGGCAAGGGTGTCGAGTTACATTCAAGATATTTTAAGGCATGAAGAATTTTTTTTCAATGAAAAAACTTTTAAATATGTCATTTTGGTGATCAAACATTAAAATGATTGACTACAGGGGGACTTTAATGTATTGTCATAATTATAAACACTTATTTGTTGAGCAAACAGTATCACCATTTACCTATAGCGTCTAGTGAATCAGAACTCTTGCACATTTACATAAAACACACTTCCGTGTTGCAAAATAAGGGGGATAATGATGCAATTAATAAGTTATGGATTCATTTATGCACGTAAACCTTCAATATTCCAGCTTAAGTTCAGATATAAGAAAATTACTCATTTAATTGCCCTTATGTCATTGCAAAACTAACTTTTTATAATTCTGCATTTTCCTAACTGTCTTCAACAACAAGTGAGATCTGAGAAAGGAATGAGTTCTGCTCAGACGAGGTGGTGTGCGTTAATGGTGTGTGTGTGTGTGTTGTACAGAGGCGTTTGGTGAAGTCTCTGGAGGACTTGTGCTCTCAGTACGATCTGACGGTGCGCAGCTCCACCGGTGACATCATTCAGTTCATCTACGGCGGAGACGGACTCGATCCCGCGGCCATGGAGGGGAAAGATGAGCCGCTGGAGTTCAAAAGAGTCCTCGACAACATCAGAGTACGTCAAAGATTATTCTCAAAGAAGTGAAACGTGTGTATGATAAACAAACTTGTTTATTAAATTACTTTATATCAGGGTTCACACGGGTCCTTGAAATCCTGGAAAGTTTGTGAATCTGAAAGAAAAACAAATTCAAGGCCCTGGAGAGATTTTGAAAATAAACACACATAGAGACCAGTCCTTGAAAGTTGCTTGCATTTATCAATTTTTCTCGAAAAAAATCTATATTATTCCCTCCGGTCCGCTAATGTGTTATTTCGGCAACACTACGTGGCCTGTGCACACTAGCTGGCTTGTTTTACGTTAGTTACATGCATTTGCCCAAATATTTTATTTAATGTAATGTTTAATTGCTTTGCTTTAAGATAGTGTAAACCCATGAGGCAAGAAAAACTTAAGCATATTCATATTACAAAACTTCTGGTTACATGAGCCTAAGCTCTTTTAAAAAGATAAGTTAATATCAGATCATTTTAGAATACAGTATAGGATGTACAGAATATTCTTCAGTTTTATGTAAAACAGAAATATGACGAATAGATTATCAGATCTGTCATATGGCCAAAAATAAATGCAAAAAAAAAGAAGCTTGTTTGACACATGAAAACTGTAACAATGCATCTTACAAGGAAACACGATGAGTTTCTGAGTCCTTGAATTAATTCCCCACAGTAAGTCCTTGAACTTGAGGGTGTTGGACCTGGAAAGTCCTTGAAAGGTCCTTGAATTTGAAGTTAACCGAGGTGTGGGAACCCTGTTATATAATCTTACCTCAGAATTCAAATTGTACGAGGAACAGACCAAATTTAAGTAGTTCACTGAAAATCTTGCATCTAAATGTAATTTGCATATTTAAATGAGCTGGTTAGATTATACAGTGTTTGCTGCCATGTCATAAACTTGAAGCGGCTCTGACAGAATTATGTTTTTTCTGTTTCGGCAATTTCTATGGAATCCATTTTATTTATTTTTCTGGATAACGTTTTAATGGTCACCAAATCAATTGAATTCATAAAACTAACAGTTTAATATGTTTAAATATATAAAATATATGAATATATATATATAATTATATTTCTCAAATTCTGTTTGCTTTTTTCTGTTTTGTGATTTAATACAAATTTATCATCAAAAATTGCCTAACCCTGGTGATGTGATCAAATTCACACAATTTTTATCTTTTAACATGTAATCAAATGAAAATATAGCAATACCTTTACACAAAAAAATTGAATTTAAAAATAAATACAAGTGTTAATGATTGTATTAACTTTTTTTTTTTAAATAAACTTCTGCACAACAGAGGTTTACTATATAAATTAAAACATGAATAAAAGCACTTGATCTCTTACTAATAAATAAATAAATTATTATTTCTACTACTTTGGTACATTTTACTGTACAAATTTTAGGGCCTAAATTCACCAGCCACATTTTCACCACATAATTTTCTTCAGAGTCTCGTTTGTCTTGTTTCATGCGGTTCTGCTTGTGTATGAGCAATCAGAGAGGATTCTGGGATTATAATGTTTATAATCCATTTATGAGTTTCGTACAATCACCGCTGGCCTGTTTTCATCTCATTCACATTCTGATCACTGCTATCTGTGGAGTCTAATTGATTGAAATGGTGCTTGAGGGATGCTGGGATGTGGGAAGGCTGAAGAGCACTTTACACTTCTTCTCTCTCTTGCTCCTCTGAACGCTGATGCTCAGGTTTGTGTTTTCTCAGGCGGTGTACGGCTGTCCGGGTGAGCCGGCGCTGAGCAGAAACGAGCTGGTTTTGACCACCGACTCCATCATGAAGAGAAAAGACTTCCTTTGCTGTAGAGACACGTTTCTGGAGGTGAGACGGACTTCAGACTCTCCCTCATGTCGTTCCAAACCCGTATGGAATTGATAGACGTTTCGCTGAATGTTCATGCTGCTCTTTTCCATACAGTCAGTCAGATTAAAAAAAAAACTTTTTTTTTTTTTTTATTGATGAAACCAGAATTCCCACGGCCTTGAAAAACCCTGATATTGAGCACATTTTTTGTTTTGTGTTATTTATAGACCTGGAAAAGTCCATTTTAATGACGAATCTAATTTTTTCTAGTTGTGTTAAACTTATTTTATTGGGTAGAACATCCTGAGAAATTGTAATTTGTGTGATGATGATGATAATAATAATAATAATATATAATATATAATAATAATAATAATATATAATATATATATATATATATATAAAAAAAATTTTTTTTGAATATATTGGCTCTCGTATAAGGGGTGTAAATCTTTGGGTAGACAGCGAATCGATTCACAATTCATAGGTTTTCTATTCAGGAAAGATTTTTGCCAATTCAGAATGATTCGATTCAATTCGATTTTGATTAATGATTTGATTCTGTATTTTTTAGGTGCATTCATAGTGTCCTAATGTAGGTAAGACAAATACAAACTACTTAAGATTGTTAAAAAGATCACTCGCTTTCATTATATAGGAAAACAGCAGCGTGAACGTTAACCACTTCTGTTTCTCAGAAGAAATTAAATTTCATAAGAGTGGAAATTAATTGAATTATTCCTTTAACTAATGAAGCTCTTGATTTCCTCACATTGACATGGTTACTATGATCCACAGCTTTGATTTTACACACTTCCCAAGTGTATGAATTGAACATCCAACCCCACAGAATTGATCAAACAGTAGAAAAATGATGAATGACAATCTTCACATGGGGACAAAACATACAAAGAAAGAACATTTCCTTTCTCATTTGATGCAGTGCCTGTCGGTCCTCTAAAGCTCTTCACTGTTTGAGTGCTCAGTTTATCAAAGTGCTTCAGATGAATGTGTGTCTTTCCAAGCGGAGATGCACTAGACTCATAAAGGAGAACGAATGGTTGAGGTGGCATGAGGATGCATTTAAACAACACTGATGCATTGTGTAAATAGACGCGGTTAAAGAGTGTTGTTGCCTAAACACGAATCTCTCAAATAAAGCTCATCGCTAAATGGGTTAAACATCTGCCGTCAATGTCCAGGTTGCATATAAATGCAGTTGTTAAATATTCCTAATTTAGTTTTGGAGTCTACATGTTTACATGCTTTCAAGGTAAAAAAAAAACACTTTAATTTTCTCATAATAATCATTGCAGCATCAGCTCTTTTCTCACAGTGTCTGAAACGCTTCGTCTGCAGATTCAATCTCTCTAAACCCCGCCTCTCTGAGAGCTCTCTGCTCTGATTGGTCAGAAAGCAAACGCTCATTATCATACCTGAATCTCAGCTCTTGATCACAGTGATACGAACAGTGAGGATGGCGTGGGTTTTACCGTCTCAATCTCAGAAAACAGCGTCTTCTCCACACGAACAACACGTCTTCTCCACACGAACAACACGAACCAAACTCTTCCAGTCTCAGATACACTACAGTGTTTGAGGGCGGGGCTAAGAGATGCTGTTCAGCCAATCAAGACCACAGGCTAGCATTATGCAAATTAGTTCAAAGATTTTCATATTGTCTTCTTAGTAATTAAAATTGGATAGTTTTCTTCTAGAAAGACAAAACGTTCAGGTGGAGAAAAAACTTTTTCTTTACCTTGACATGTTTCGACTGCAACCTGCAGTCTTCCTCAGAAGCGTCATCTGACAGCTGTGACGTGTCGTTTATCAGCTGTTATTTCCTGGCCACGCCCTGCCCCCCCGTCGCTCGATGGTCTCTGGAGAATGGTGTTCCATGTGTGTGAGAGCATGTAGGCTCCCTCGTCCCGGTTGATGGTGTCCTTGGCCCGCTTCCTGATTTCAATCGCCTCCTTTATCCATCTTCTGTATCTGTTTGGTTCTGATCTGATGATGTGTCCGTTGTCCCAGTCCATAATGTGGTTATTTCGTTTGCAATGATCTGATATAGCTGATTTTAGCTGTTCCTGTTGCGCTTTTTCCTTTTGAGTTCTAGTGAGTCGTCCTGTTGTTTCTTTTTCACATTCTTTCTGATGTTCTTTCTTTCTTGTGTTGAACGACCTGCCTGTTTCACCTACGTTTGTTTTATTGCATGATTTGCATGGTATCTCGTATATGACATTGCATTTTTTGTCTTGCTCTATTTTGTCCTTGGGATGTACCAGTAACTGCCTTAACTTTGTGTATGGTTTTACTACTGTGTTTATGTTGTATTTTCTCATTGCCCGCTGTAATGGTTCTGTTATGCCTCTGATATATGGTAGGGTTACTATGTCCTTGTTTCCGGTTTCAGATTTCGGTTTTGGTTTTGTTTTTGGTCTGGTTTGCTTGTTTGCGACTTGTTCTTTTCCTTTGTTTATGGCCCATGTCGGATATTTGCAGCGTGCAAGTGCGTGTCTGATATGTTTTTCCTCTTTCTGTCTGTCTTTTTCCTCCGTGATGAAACTGGTCCGTTCATAAAGTGTTCTCACTACTGATAATTTATGCGCCGTGGGATGTTCAGATGTCCAGAGTAAATATTGGTCAGTGTGTGTTGGTTTCCTGTGTACTGTTATTTTGATGCTGTCATCATCTCTGTGGTGGATCTTTAAATCTAAAAAAGCTATGGTTCTGTTGCATTCTTCCTCATGTGTGAATTTTATGTTTCCGGTGGGGTCAATGCTGTTTAGGTGGTCCGTGAGTTCCTGTGTATGTCCGTTTTTAATTTTTTCCAGTATGTCGTCTACATAACGTTTCCAGAGGGTAGGTCTGCAATGCGATGGTGCTGTGGCTATGGCTGTGGTTTCCAAGTACTCCATAAAAAAACTGCTCATTATGGCTGATAGTGGGTCCCCCATGGCGAATCCCTCTTTTTGTCTGAATATTGTTCCTCTGTATTGGAAATATGTGGATTTTGTGACGAAGCTCAGTAGTTCAATTATATCATCAACTGTGAGGTTTGTGCGTCTCTTAAGTGTCCTGTCTTTTCGGAGTCGTTCTTGTACGATGTGAAGTGTTACATCTACGGGGGTCTTTGTGAAAAGTGATACTAGAACTCAAAAGGAAAAAGCGCAACAGGAACAGCTAAAATCAGCTATATCAGATCATTGCAAACGAAATAACCACATTATGGACTGGGACAACGGACACATCATCAGATCAGAACCAAACAGATACAGAAGATGGATAAAGGAGGCGATTGAAATCAGGAAGCGGGCCAAGGACACCATCAACCGGGACGAGGGAGCCTACATGCTCTCACACACATGGAACACCATTCTCCAGAGACCATCGAGCGACGGGGGGGCAGGGCGTGGCCAGGAAATAACAGCTGATAAACGACACGTCACAGCTGTCAGATGACGCTTCTGAGGAAGACTGCAGGTTGCAGTCGAAACATGTCAAGGTAAAGAAAAAGTTTTTTCTCCACCTGAACGTTTTGTCTTTCTAGAAGAAAACTATCCAATTTTAATTATGCAAATTAGTTACAAAGCTACGTAGATTCAGCAGGAAGTGAGACTGGGTTTACTGACGACTCGTTTCAGGCAGTTCAGAATCACTTCTTTCTTCTAGGTGACAAAAACTTTGCAGTCCTTTTACATTCACAGTCAGCTCTATTACTACATAGAAGGTAACAACTGAAAAAGCATTATTTTATTAGTTTATTTTGCATAGTCAGTGATTCTCCTGTATGCGTTCAGCCGCTTAAATGAAACTGAATGACTGAAGCGTTTCTGCTCAGTGTCTGTGTGTTTCATTTAAAGGCACTGACAGACACTGGCAGTGACAAGTACTTACAGGTATTGTATGGCATCAGCATGACGTGTGAGTTTAATTGAGTTTATTAATGTCTTTATATGAGAGCCAGGTGTGAGTTTAGTTCAGCATGACTACAGTAGTAACCAGTGTTAATGTGCTGATGCTGATCTACACACACTAATCCTGATGCACGCTTTCAAACCGGCCGTCCGGATCAGAGGTTTTCAGGTTTATGTGATTTATGCCTCAATGCGACTCACTGCTTCCTGAGTGTCTCATATTTCACCCCAAATAAATTAAAATAAATTATTTTGCTGAAAGTGTGTTTTAAGATTTTAATTGCATTGCTTTATTATTTTCATAACTAAACGCATTTTTTGGAAGTTTAATCATTTTCTAAGTCATTATAAATCAGTGTTATTTTAGTATTATTTCATATACTATTGTAGTATTTATTAAAAAAATTGTAATTTGAGAGTTTTTTTATGTGATTTTTGGCCTTTTAATTATTTTTGATGTGAACATTTTTTTAATATTTTTTTCCATTTGTTGCGATGGCAGCATTTTTAATAAATTAACATGAACGTTTCATCTAAATCATCTAATATATATCTAAAAAAAATTGATATTTGATAGAATCTGTGAAATTTATCCAATAATAATTTTTTATACTTTTTGTGCAGAGCTGAATTCGTATAAATGATTTTGCTGCAGTGATGAGCTCTGCATTGCATTTGGGGTTCATTTTGCAAATGTAATTTTGCTTTCTAAATGCTTTGAAATTCTTTTCAATTGTAGGAAATCAGAAAGTTCATAAAAACAATTTCGGAGAGAATCAAAAAGACACGCGACAAGTACGGCATCAATGACAATGGAACAACAGAGGTAAGAGCTCAGCTGAGTGTGAGAGAGTGTGTGTGTGTGAGTGTGTGGGAGTGTGTGAGGGAGGGAGTGTGTGTGTGAGTGAGTGAGGGAGTGTGTGAGTGAGGGAGTGTGTGTGTGAGTGAGGGAGTGTGTGTGGGAGGGAGTGAGTGAGGGAGTGTGTGAGTGAGGGAGTGTGTGAGTGAGGGAGTGTGTGAGTGAGGGAGTGTGTGAGTGAGGGAGTGTGTGAGTGAGGGAGTGTGTGAGTGAGGGAGTGTGTGAGTGAGGGAGTGTGTGAGTGAGGGAGTGTGTGAGTGAGGGAGTGTGTGAGTGAGGGAGTGTGTGAGTGAGGGAGTGTGTGAGTGAGGGAGTGTGTGAGTGAGGGAGTGTGTGAGTGAGGGAGTGTGTGAGTGAGGGAGGGAGTGAGTGAGGGAGGGAGTGAGAGTGTGAGGGAGTGTGTGAGTGAGGGAGTGAGTGAGGGAGGGAGTGAGAGTGTGAGGGAGTGTGTGAGTGAGGGAGTGTGTGAGTGAGGGAGTGTGTGAGTGAGGGAGTGTGTGAGTGAGGGAGTGTGTGAGTGAGGGAGTGTGTGAGTGAGGGAGTGTGTGAGTGTGTGAGTGTGTGAGTGTGTGAGTGTGTGAGTGTGTGAGTGTGTGAGTGTGTGAGTGTGTGAGTGTGTGAGGGAGAGAGGGAGTGTGTGAGTGTGAGGGAGAGAGGGAGTGTGTGAGTGTGAGGGAGAGAGGGAGTGTGTGAGTGTGAGGGAGAGAGGGAGTGTGTGAGTGTGAGGGAGAGAGTGTGTGAGTGTGAGGGAGGGAGTGTGTGAGTGAGGGAGAGAGTGTGTGAGTGTGAGGGAGAGAGTGTGTGAGTGTGAGGGAGAGAGTGTGTGAGTGTGAGGGAGAGAGTGTGTGAGTGTGAGGGAGAGAGTGTGTGAGTGTGAGGGAGAGAGTGTGAGGGAGAGAGTGTGTGAGTGTGAGGGAGAGAGTGTGTGAGTGTGAGGGAGAGAGTGTGTGAGTGTGAGGGAGAGAGTGTGTGAGTGTGAGGGAGAGAGTGTGTGAGTGTGTGTGAGTGTGAGGGAGAGAGTGTGTGAGTGTGAGGGAGAGAGTGTGTGAGTGTGAGGGAGAGAGTGTGTGAGTGTGAGGGAGAGAGTGTGTGAGTGTGAGAGAGAGAGAGTGTGTGAGTGTGAGAGAGAGAGAGTGTGTGAGTGTGTGTGAGTGAGGGAGTGTGTGATTGAGGGAGTGTGTGAGTGAGGGAGTGTGTGAGTGAGGGAGTGTGTGAGTGAGGGAGTGTGTGAGTGAGGGAGTGAGTGAGTGAGGGAGTGTGTGTGTGAGTGAGGGAGTGTGTGTGTGAGTGAGGGAGTGTGTGTGTGAGTGAGGGAGTGTGTGAGTGAGGGAGTGTGTGTGAGGGAGGGTGTGTGTGAGTGAGGGAGTGTGTGTGTGAGTGAGGGAGTGTGTGAGTGAGGGAGTGTGTGAGTGAGGGAGTGTGTGAGTGAGGGAGTGAGTGAGTGAGGGAGTGTGTGTGTGAGTGAGGGAGTGTGTGTGTGAGTGAGGGAGTGTGTGTGTGAGTGAGGGAGTGTGTGAGTGAGGGAGTGTGTGTGAGGGAGGGTGTGTGTGAGTGAGGGAGTGTGTGTGTGAGTGAGGGAGTGTGTGAGTGAGGGAGTGTGTGTGGGAGTGTGTGAGTGAGGGAGGGTGGTAGTGAGGGAGGGAGGGAGAGAGGGAGGGAGAGAGGGAGTGTTTGTCTGACGGCCTGTTTTCTGATCCATTACAGCCTAAAGTTCTGTACCAGTTGGACAGGATCACTCCGACCCAGCTGGAAAAGTTTCTGGAAACCTGCAGAGACAAATATATGAGGTAACACACACAGCGGTACACAGTTTCGGATGAGCTGAGCTTAATCTGGCCAGAAACATCTTCACCATTACTGACCCTGTCAGGATAAAGCTGATACTGTGACTGCTATTTACTCAGATCAGATCTAGAGATGCATTAACAGCAGC
Organism: Squalius cephalus; assembly: GCF_949319135.1. Taxonomy (NCBI): domain Eukaryota; kingdom Metazoa; phylum Chordata; class Actinopteri; order Cypriniformes; family Leuciscidae; genus Squalius; species Squalius cephalus. The sequence continues at coordinate 35,332,202 of NC_137140.1, forward strand.
TGAGATGTACAGAAATGCTTTAAAGGGTTAGTTCACCCGAAAATGAAAACTCTGTCAGTGATTACTCTCCCTCATGTTGTTCCAACCCTGTAAGACTTTCGTTCATCTTCAGAACACAAATTAATGGCGCTTTTCCACTACACAGTACCAGCTCGCCTCGCCTCGACTCGCCTTTGTTTGGTTTTCCACTGTGTAAAAGTTGTACCTGTACCTGCTTCCAGGTACTTTTTTTCGTATCACCTCCAGCGAGGTACTAAAATGTGACGTGAAAACACGGCAGACTGCTGATTGGTCAGAGAGAATCGTCACTATTCACTGCGTCATCATTGCACGCGCCAGACGGAGTATCCTGAATAAAAAACAGCAAAAACAAAAACATCCAAAAACAGCATACACTCGATTTCCTCCATTGTCCTGTGTGTGTGGGTAGCAGGTGTGTGTCGCGTAGAAGATAAAGTCACGGCAGTTTCCTGTGGCGTCGCTATGACGACCAGGTACTATTGTGGAGGTACTATCTGCAAAGGAAAACGGAGCGAAAAGCGAGCCGAGTCGAGTCGAGCTGGTACTGGTAATGGAAAAGCGCCATAAGATATCTTTGATGAAATCTGAGAGTCGTCTCACTCCTTCATAGGCTTCTCTGTAATCGAGATCTGCCATCCCAGAAAAGTTAGTAAAGACATTGTTAAAATAGTCCAAGTGACTACAGTGTCTCAACCTTAAGTTTATCAAGCGACAAGAAAAAAAAAAAAAAATAACGACTTTATTCAACTATTTTCAACATTTTCCTCCGTGTGGGCCTCTGAGAGAGTTCACGAGTGAAGCTTGTAAATGTCTGGACATCGTCTTCTCAGTTCCCGCGCATGCGTTGTGGCGCTCTTTGGGCAACAATATTGCTATTAAAGATGCTATATGTAACTTTTTTACTCTACTAAACCATAAACATAATCTGTTTGCAGATATTTAGGAAACATGCTGAGTTCACAGACTCGTTTCTCTGAAAAACACTTCTCAGGGTTTCCGCGGGGTTGTAAAAGGTAGTAAAAGGTAGTAAATTAAATTATGGCAAATTAAGGCCAGTAAAAAGTAGTAAACGTCATCTGACGAGGTAGTAAATTTTCGTTAGTGCATTAGATTTTCCGTTTGGCGAGTAAATCTCAAAAGGCTATCCGCCACACTGGCGAGTGAATGTTCATCATACCAAAATAGTAATAAAAAAATATTACAATTGCCTTTTGTAATGTTATGATGCCTGGAAATTAGTTCAAATCTCCTGCGAATCTAGAGCGAGCGAGCGAGCAAAAGCGCGCATGCAAACTGTGTAGCGAGCGCACGGCAGAGAGGGAGAGACCTTGCGTGTGTGTGTGTGTGTGTCTCTCTCTCTCTCTCTCTCTCTCTCTCTCTCTCTCTCTCTCTCTCTCTCTCTCTCTCTCTCTCTCTCTCTCTCTCTCTCTCTCTCTCTCTCTCTCTCTCTCTCTCTCTCTCTCTCTCTCTCTCTCTCTCTCTCTCTCTCTCTCTCTCTCATGCAGTGGTGACGCGTTCATATAAACGGCACCTAAACGCTGTAAAAAATATATTATGACATTTTAATTGTTTATTAATAATCAAGTGTTTCTGTGTCAGCTGCAAAGATGAAGTTGACACTGACTCGCGATCTTCGCAGTAGTGAACGCGCCGGAGAAAAATGCATTTCTTATGGATTAGCCTATAGCCTACTTTTATTTAGTTTTGAATGGTTCTGGTTAAAAGTAGAAATTTCAAGCTTTCTGTAGATAATAGATATAGGATATTTCTAATTTGTTTAGGTCTGTGAGGCGAGTAGCCTAGGCTACCTATACGCTGAGTTTCGGTTCATGTCTGAACGTGTTGTGATTATACAAAATAATGAAACATGGATTAAAATTAAGATAAAATTAATACAAAACGAAATTCGTTTCAAAGAGAGGCTTTGTGTTTTCTGTTTGATGTCTCTGTGAAAGTTTTAAAAGCATCCTTAATGGAGAACGAACGGTTAGGCTACAGGTTTTTTTCCTCAAATGCAAACAAAATAAGACAAAATACTTTTTAAAAAGACAAACCATCAATTTTTGGGGAAAAAATATGGATTTATAGCTTTTGAAAAAAAATCTGGATGGATTAATAGCGTTTTGGAAAAAAATCTGGATGGATTTATAGCGTTTTGAAAAAAAAATCTGGATGGAAAGATATTTCATGTCTTTACTTGTCACTTTACTTAACACTTAACACTGCTACAGTTGAAGTTTGAAGCCGTGTTGGTAGTAAAAATATTGTGATGGTAGTAAAATAGGTGGTAAAAAGGTAGTAAATTCAATTCAAGAATCTCTGTATAAACCCTGCTTCTACAGCCAGTTACTTTACTTATGATTTTACACTTTCCGTCTTGTCAGCTGGTTTTTTGTTTTGGTTTGTGTGACTCCGCCCACTTCCAGTTCACCCAATAGTATTCCGACATCCCGAGTTGCCAGGAAAACACAGCGTATTGCAGCCTTGGAAACGAGCAAACAAACTGGGTCAGAGATGGCAGATTCCACACAACCTAAAAAGCCTCAATCCATCTAAAAATCAACTCATTAACTTACAGTCTGTAAGGTTCCTCGGCTTTCGTTGTCATTTTCATTCGTTCCTGTTGTGTGTCCTCAAACTGGCAACCCGTGTGTGCGTCGAGTCTGAGGAGGCGGGGAAACAATGATCTCTGATATTTTTAATTTGGACTGCAGTACCGATTTTGGCCACTAATTCAATTTTATTTATATAGCACATTTGCAACAGCCACTATGTGGAACAAAGTGCTTTACAGAACAATACGATTAAAAGAAGATATAACATACATAACAACAAATAAAACAAAGTAAAAGAGCAACATAGCTGAGAGTAACCATAAAACAGGAAAAGCAAAACGGTATCAGACCAAATATAAATTAGTAAAACCAACCGAAGAAAAGAATCAATATGCTAAAGTTAAAAGAGACAGAAAGCAGACACAGGAGGTGTCACTAGCTGTCATTCTTACAGACAGCACCTTTTAAATGTGCTAAATAAATAAATAAAAGTTGAAGTTTAGTGTGAGGTGTGTGTTGCTCAGGGCGCAGATGGAGCCGGGCTCTGCTGTCGGAGCGCTGTGTGCCCAGAGCATCGGGGAGCCCGGCACGCAGATGACCCTCAAGACCTTCCACTTCGCCGGAGTCGCTTCCATGAACATCACTCTGGGAGTCCCGAGAATCAAAGAGATCATCAATGCGTCCAAGAACATCAGGTGACTACACAAACCCGGATACATGTGATGTGGAAACCTGGAGATAGCAGGGAATTGGGAAAAGTCATAGAAATTTTTTTAGAGCATGAATTTTTTTTTTTTATATATACTTTTAAAATTATATATAGAAGTGATAGATTATAACTTATATTTATATTACTATTATTTAGTAATATAATTATATAAATTTATTATATTTATATATTATTTTTATTTAAATAAATCATTTTTTATATTTATAAATTATATTTATACATAAATTGAATTGTTTTCCAGGCCTGAAAATTAAAGCAATACATTTTGTAGTATTTTATTACAGTTTTTTTTTTTTTTTTTTTTTTGTAATTTATTAGAACTAGTGCAAAAAATGCCCGTGCAAAATCAGTTTTTGTGTGTTTTTAGTAATTGTTGGTTTGGTGTGTTTGAGTGCTCATTGTTACAATTACACAGCAAAAGTTCAGTGACATTTTTTTTTGTGCATGGTAGCAAGCACACAGTGAACTCCGAGAAAACGCTGCGCTTGAGTAAACAGTTTGTGTATAGGCCACTACAAATGATGCCCGTGAAAGAGACTGTGAACACATTGAATAGGATATGTTTAGTTGGTGAATAGCATAGGCTACTTACAGTAGCGATAACGTTAAGCGCACCAGAATGAAATATAATATTCAGAAGTAAACACTAACAGCATAGCTGACTTACAGATTCAGTTAACATCCACAAATGAATAAGCGTGTCGATTCAGGGAGCAGTGCAAAGTGCCCTCGCAAAATCAGTTTTTGTGTGTGTTTTTAGTAATTGTTGGTTTCTTGGTAAAGAAAACACATTTTTACTCCAATTAAACAAAATGGATTTATCACGTTTTGGAACCAAACTATAATATTCAGAAGTAAACAGTGTAGCTGACAGATTGTCAGAATGTTTATTTTTAAACCACAACCTTCTTGGGGCTTCTTTGACCGATACAACTCTCTAGTGTCAGAATGTTTATTTTTAAACCACAACCTTATAAAAATGATATATTTAACGATATCTTTAGCATTTCTCATCCAAACAACGTCAAACTTGGCACTGCACTTACTCGTGACCGTAGCGAGACACCTGTCAAGTTTGAAATCCATCGGACTAACGGTTCGAGAGATATGTGGTTAACAGACACACAGACAGACAGACATACAGACGTTCCTGTAATTTATAGAGAGATATATAAAATGTATAAATTATTAATTGTAATATTTATAACCCCCAGGACTATAGGAGAATAAATGAAAATTATTATTTGTAATTATAATTATAAACACCAGGACTGGAAAAGTCATAAAAATTGTATAGCAAATATATATATTTTTTATTTCTAATCATAAATAAACATTATACATTATTTATAATTATGCTTTTCTCCCCATCTATATCTCTAAAATATTTTATATCTATTTTTTTTTTTACCTCAAGATTCTTTGATATACTTTTGAGTTCCACTTAAATACTATAGTACATGAATATGGTAATCATTCTGAATAATCCAGTGCTGTGGTATTACCATCTAATATACCATGATATTAATAAATACCACAGTATTTTTTTAAGAGCACAGATGATAAACCATAAATCGACCTCACAGACCTGTCAGAGAAATCCTGAAATAACCTTCACGAAAATAGCGACCTGAAACATTTCTAGACCTGTAGATGATAGACATGCAGGAGACCGTAAGAGCCATCGATGCAGGAGAGTTTGATCTCGACCCCTGGAGGAGGAACACACACCTGTCAATCAGAGCCTGGAGCTCGTGTGTGTCACCCTCACAGTGTCAGTGTGATTGCTGCTGTTCAGAGATGATTAATGGCTGTGGTGACTAGTTCTTCCTCACAAGTCTCTCAGTGAGTGTGTGAGTGTGTGTGTGTGTGTGTGTGTGTGTGTGCTAACATGTCTCTGTGTCTCAGTACGCCCATCATAAGTGCCAGCCTGGACTGTGATGATGATGCAGATTTCGCTCGGCTGGTGAAGGGTCGCATTGAGAAAACTCTTCTGGGAGAGGTAGGCGCACTGTGACCTCTGCTGTTCAATAAAGCCTGCGTTATTATTGATATTTCTCATGCTTTATGATTGGGTTTGAGCTGGGTATCGTTCAAAAATGTACAATATCGATTTTGATAACGGTTCCTGAACGATACGTTTTTCGATACCAATTTTATGATCAGATAATGTTATAGCAGAGTCTGTTACATTAATGTGAAGAGGGGAAAACCATTAATGCAGCCATCCTTCAGGATAAGCACACTTTACCAGAGACCTAGTTTAATAATTCCGGTTTTCCTGTTTAAATATTTCTGGATTCTTTTTTTTTTTTTTTTTTTTTTTTTTTAATTTTTCTGGATGGTTAAATAAAATGTTATTAATCAAAAAGCATGATGTGTAATTAATTGAAATCATGCAACTGGTTCAATTTATTAACAGTTTAACAATTTTTTATTTATTTATTTTTATTCCATTTTATTTTTACCCAGTTATGTGCTTTCCGTTTTATTGTCTATATTCCATTGTAATGGTTTAATAAAAAACATATCTAATTAATTAAATTCAAAATGAAAATTCTTTTATTCAAATGAAAATTAAACAAGCCCTTTAATTTTATGGAAAACAAGTGTTACACAACAGAGGTTTACTGTTAAAATTATAACATGGAAGAAATTTTGTCTTAATAATAGTTGTATTATTGTTATTAGTAGTAGTATTACACTAAGATGTACATTATACTGTTCAAGAGTAATTTATTTCTATCGCAGTTTCTTTAAGTTAAACCAAACTTTTATTTTGGCGGGTTGCCGTGTAGAGCTTCTTCTGTGATGTGATGATGGTTTCTCTCAATTAAATGTTGTCAAAGTGAGAATATTAAACCACAAAAGGACGATTTAAATATGAATCCTGCATGTTCTGCGATGCTCAGACGCACGGCTCCACTGACGAGATTAACCCTCAGGTGTCGATATTTGGTACCGAACGGCAAGACGTTTTTTGATACTCGATGGAATCGAAGAAATTCGGTCTGTGCCTAAAAAGTATTGAACTCGATACCCAGCTCTAGTTAGGGGTGTCAGTATGAAATTAAAATTCCCCTGGCAACCACCCAGAATACCATGCTATTTCTCCAGCCTTTGTGGAAAATTCAATCCCAGAATGCCTTGCAAAGAGCTCAATTTTGGAAATATGTAGTTTTGCTCATTAAACTGTTTTCAGGAGTCAGTATGTTGGTGGTTTGTGTATTATTATGTTGTTGTTGTTTTCTTCAACTGAATCACTGAGTTTGATTGTTTCTGTCAGATTTCTGAGTACATTGAGGAGGTTTTCCTGCCGGATGATTGTTTTATCCTGGTGAAACTGTCGCTAGAGAGGATTCGTCTTCTGAGGCTGGAGGTAACGGCACATTTGATCATGACTACCTGTTAGCATCACATCAGTCTCGCATATATATTAAACGCACATATCTATAGACTAAACACGTAATATGCATGCGCACGCCGTCAGCGTTCTCACAGGATTGCGTTTTTGAAGTTTACGCGGAGATGATGATGTTTTTCAAAAAGAATTGTCATGTAAGCGGCCCATAAGTTAATAACTAATGATCTTTGCAACAGAAGTAAATCAATCAAAACTAACTTTATCTGGACAATAACTTTATTCTAGAGCTGCTGTAAAGCCTAAACAATCTGTTACTGTAATCTCCTATTAAGTCAAGTCAAGTATATTTGTATAGCGCTTTTCACAATACAGATTGTATCAAAGCAGCTTCACAGTATTAAATTAAAATAATACAACAAGGTTGGTTTCTAGTGAAATTTATTGATTGATAAAATTAAATTAAATATTCCCAAAATATCCCCAACTGAGCAAGCCAAAGGCAACAGTGGCAAGGAACCTAAAAACTCCATCAGGACCTAATGGAGAAAAAAAAACCTTGGGAGAACCCGGGCTCAGTCGGGGGCCAGTTCTCCTCTGGCGTTTATGAACTAGAGACCGGATTTAACTGTAAGATTAAAGTATTATATGAATGCCTGGCTGAAGAGATGCGTCTTTAATCTAGTTTTAAACTGGGAGAGCGAGTCTGAGCAACGAACAGTATCCGGAAGACTATTCCAGAGTTTTGGAGCTAAATGTGAAAATGCTCTCCCTCCTTTGGTGGATCTGGATATCCTAGGTATGACCAAAAGCCTCGAATTTAGTGATCTTAAAGAGCGCGATGGATTATAGGGCGATAGAAGATCGGTTAAATAGACTGGAGCTAAGCCGTTTAGGGCTTTATAAGTCAGTAGCAATACCTTGTAATTAATACGGGACTTTATAGGTAATCAATGTAGAGATGATAAAATCGGTGTTATATGATCATATTTTCTTGATCTAGTAAGAACTCTAGCGGCTGCATTTTGGACTAACTGTAGCTTGTTTATTGAGGTTGCAGGACAACCAGCTAATAAAGCATTACAGTAATCTAGTCTCGAGGGATATTATCACTGTAAAGCTGCTTTGAAACAGTCTATATTGTTAAAAGCGCTGTATAAATGAAGATGACTTGACTAGTTCAGCCGTTGTCATTATTTCTCTCTCTCATTATTTCACTAAAGCCCTATTCGGACGGGACTAGTGTAACATGGAGAGTCGGGGTAAAGTAATAATCACCAGAGCTTCTCAGTGATTTCAGTCCCGTCTGAATGTGCATCTCAGTGATCATGACGGACAATGTCAGTAAAGATTACAGTGACTTCTACCGTCAGTAAAAAGGTCTGGAAAAATTCTCTCAGGTGACACTGATCCCGTGCGACTAAACCCGCTGTAAATATGTATGTAAATATTCCGGCATTTCCAGTTTAAAAGTAGTTTTCCGCAGTTTTTCAAGTATGGAGACGCTTGAAGAAGCATCAGTTGCGTTCTAGTCGCTGGAACGAGTCTGTGGCAAAACTCAAGTGTTTCACACACACCATTCAGATCAGAGAGAAGATCGACAGCACTCGTTAGAGGCACGAAACTTCTTATTACTAGGGGTGTGACGGTTAGTATATAACCGTGAGACCGACGGTTATAGTTGAACACCGTCATTAGAACTCTATAACCGCCAAAACCGTGTTATTAAAATATTTTTACAAACATTTTTTATCATAGAGAATGTTTAAATACTAATTAAAAACAAATGTTAACAGTCTGTGTTATTAATGGTCTACGTCGTTTCCAACTGTATTTGATTCTTTGCCAAGTACCCCTTGACCGACCGCCAATCATTTGAGATAGAAATAAAAGCTATGACTATGATATAGTGATGTGCCATCATTATGAGATTTATTAAACAAATGAAAAACATTTGCAATAATAAACATTAGCAATGAACATGTGCAATCGGGAGACATGGTTTTTACCACTTCATTAAGTTTTGCTTTGTAGAAAGCGTTTCTTTAAAGCGAATTTCGTTTTGTACAAATTGTATCTTAATTTTAATAAATGTTTCATCAACCAATTGCATGTATTTAATAAATAAAAAGTTACAAATATAAGGAGACAATATAACCGTCACATTGAGGCTCCGATGCGCCGCGTTCAGTTGCATTGCATTGTGAAGTTGAACTAAAGCGCATCTCGTCGTAAATGAATGAAACTCAGCGTAGGCCTATACCTCATACATTAGCATTAAATATCTTTGCTGCATCCTTTCTAGAACAGACAAAGGCTTTCTTGCGGCTCGCATCAGCAGAGCATTGCATCGTCCATAGACCGCAAAACAATCAGCGGATGGCGGGCGGGTGCGGCTTTGAAATCTGGTCAAAAAACGTTGGTGCGGATGATGAGTTATGTGATGCGGTTACGGATGAAATAATACCCCATCCGCGTATCTCTATCGATAACAACATTGAACACTACACAAATATTAATTTTATTCAAAATAAGTTGTCCTATAACAGACGAACGTCAAAAACCCGACGTTTTATATACAATTATATTTTATATACAAACCGGATGTTTTATATATATAAATATAGGTTATATGTGTTTGCGCACGTGATATCAGGAAGCAGCGTAACACACACATGACGACAGGAGTGACGGCGGTGTGTAAATCGAGTTACTCTCCCACTTCTGCTGGTTTACTGAGATCTCTTATCCCTCGCGAACTGGCCATTAATATTACAGACGTCCTGTGGTAACATTACATTACTCCATCTACCCTTGTAGAGTTAATCCCGTCCGAATAGGGCTTTAGTTTTCCTATCTCCTGATTGGTGGATATTAACCTGTGCTCTGGCCAGCAGTGACTCCACTTCTTTGTTGTGTTCAATGGCGACGTCAAACTGAGGAAATCCGACACCATGTGATCGATGACTTTCTTCGTGGTCTTATACTTTTCATGAATGATCTTGTAAAGTTAATCCCGTCTGAATAGGGCTTATGATGATGATGATGATGATCTTCAGAGAGGGTTATAGAGCCGTGTTGTTCTGTTCAGGTGAACGCAGAGACCGTACGTTACTCCATCTGCACGTCGAAGCTGCGTGTGAAGCCGGGGGACATCGCGGTTCACGGAGAGGCCGTGGTGTGTGTGTCGCCCAGAGAAAACAGCAAGAGCTCCATGTACTACGTCCTGCAGTCGCTCAAACAGGAGCTTCCCAAGGTCAGCCACTGTTGGACTCGCACACGCTGACACATCACTGATCTGATGTTCAATAACTGATGCTGAGAGACCATGTGATGTAGTTCAATTAGCCAATCAGATTCTGTGTCTTTTAAGGGAATCATGATTGCAACCTGGAGACACAAGTTTAAACAGTATATAGAATAAAGACAAAATGCTAGCTTTTATTTTGTCATATTTATTAGTGGCGCTCAAGGTTTGATTGAACAATTCTTTCATTTAATTACTTTAATCTTATTAGGGTTAATGTTCAGTGTGTATATATATATATATATGAACGAAGACTTCAGATGCAAAAGCCTCTTAAGTGCCATCTGAAATTTTCTTCTAAAATGAGCATTTTTATCAAGCTCGTTTATTTTAGTTCAGTAATTTCACTTTAATGACAATTAATAGGCCATTAAAGTGAAATTACTGAACATAAACATACAAGCTTGATAAAAATGATCATTCAATTTCAGATGACACTTTTGCATCTGAAGTCTTCATATATGTATATGTGTATATATATATATATATATATATATATATATATATATATATATATATATATATATATATATATATATATATATATATATATATATATATATATATATATATATATATATATATATATATATATATATATATATATATAATATTTATGTATGTGTGTGTGTGTATATATATTAGGGCTGTCAAACGATTAATCGCGATTAATCGCATCCAAAATAAAAGTTTGTTTTTACTTATTACATGGCTTGGCTGAATTCCAATGTAGAATGCGGTCTGTTATTTCTTGATAACAGACCGCTGCGAAGTATAACAGACCGTTGCCATGAAAAACAGCGCGTTGCTATGGACGCGGAACGGACTATTTTCTTTGGCGGAAGCAATACAATCGTTTTTAAATCAATAAACTCCTTTTTAAATCAATAATTCGTGGCAAATTATTTATTTATTTTGTAGGTAGCCATGTAATAAGCGGGATAATGTATAGAGAGGCGGTCTTTATAGCGAATAACAAGCCCTTCAGGCTGATTCAAGACCCCTCCGCTTCGCGTCGGGGTCCTGTTCAGCCTGTCGGGGTTGTTATTCGCTATAACGACCGCCTCTCTATACATTATCCCTTACATAATATATGTGTGTGTATGGTGTATAATTATTTTCTATATATAAATACACACACATGCATGTATACATTTAAGAAATATTTGCATGTATATACTGTGTATATATATTTATATTATATATAATTTATATTATATATAAATATTTTATATATAAATAACACATTTTTCCTAAATATATATGCATGTGTGTGTATTTATATATAGAAAATAATTATACTCCATACACACACACATATATTATGTAAACACAAACTTTTATTTTGGATGCGATTAATCGTGATTAATCGTTGGACAGCCCTAATATATATATATATATACACACACACACATTCATATAACCTTATTGTAAACTAAAAATTATTTGTTTATCAAATTAAAGTTGAAATTCTAAAAAATAAATAAAATATGAATATTCGATGTAAACTCGAACTTTAAAATTTACTAATATTACTGAAACTAAAATAAATTTAACGCTAAATATATAAAAAAAAAAAAAAAAAAAAAGACAAAAGCACATAAAATTAAAATGCAATCTGAAAATATAAAAGCGAATATTATACGTGGCTTAGTGCTGTGAAATCGATTAATCACATCTAACATAAAAGTTTGTAAATATGTTGTGTGTGTGTGTGTAGGTGGTGGTCCAGGGCATCCCTCAAGTGGCGCGTGCCGTGATCCACATTGATGAGCAGAGCGGGATAAAGAAGTTCAAACTGCTGGTGGAGGGAGACAATCTCAGGGCTGTCATGGCAACACACGGCGTCAACGGCAACAGAACAACATCCAACAACACGTACGAGGTACCGGTCCAGTCTGACTCGCTTCACGCAGCGCTTGCTTTTAAACCTCAGTCTTTACATGATAGTGATCATCGTCTTTACATTCATTTTTTTAGTGCCCTATAAAATCTACTTTATTTTTTCCCTAATTTTTCCAAAATTGATTTCCGATTTATTGCTTTCAATTTTAATTATCAAAAAGCATGTCTAATCAATTGAATTCATAATGTCACAATTTAATAATTTCATGCAATAATAAGTATTTAGGAAATGTTTTATATTTTCACTGAAATGTCTTATTTTTTCAGGATTTATGATTTTTTTTAAAAAATGTATTTAAATTGAGATATTTATTTAAAATGTATTAATTTATTTATCATTTAAAATGTATTATCGATTTTTCCTATTTATTATCAATTATTAATGAAGGCAGAAAACAGTAACAATTAATTTAACAATAATTTTTTTTTGCCACAACAGTTAAAAACATGGAAGAACAACTAAGAGACACTCCTTTAAAACAATTAAGTTTTCATCATTTTATAATTATTTCTTGTAGAAGTACATTCTGCTGTACAATATTAATACTTTATCTTTCTGTCATAATTTCTGTCATAAGTTAAAACTGACTTTTATTTTGACGGGTTGTCGTGAAGAGTTTCTGTGTGCATAGTTTGTCAGTTTTCTGAAATGGTGGCGCTAGGCCATATCATAATTAAATAACTGTACAAGCCAACTTATGATTTATTAATTCATAATTTGTCAGTAGGGCCTTATATGTGTCTGAGTGTGTGATGGCTGTGTTTGGGGTCATCAGGTCGAGAAGACGATAGGCATCGAAGCAGCGAGATCCACCATCATTAATGAGATCCAGTATACCATGGTAAACCACGGTATGAGCATCGACCGCAGGCACGTCATGCTTCTGGCGGACCTCATGTCCTATAAGGTGAGCTTGTGAAGTGATGATGATGATGATGATGATATGATGATGATGATGGAGACGAGAGCGACTCTGACTCTTATGGGCCGCAGGGAGAGATTCTGGGCATCACTCGCTTCGGTCTGGCGAAGATGAAGGAGAGCGTCCTCATGCTGGCGTCCTTCGAGAAGACGGCCGATCATCTGTTCGATGCTGCGTATTTCGGCCAGAAAGACTCGGTCTGCGGTGAGTGATGAGCAGAAACATGGACAATCTGTGTGCGGATATATATGCGTGTGACCCTGGATCGCACAGGTATATCTGTGGCAATAGCCAACAATACATTGCATGGGTCAAAATGATCGATTTTTCTTTTATGCCGAAAATCATGAGGATATTAAGTAAAGATCATGTTCCATGAAGATATTTAGTAAATTTCCTACCGTAAATATATAAAACATGTATTTCTGTGAGTGAATGCAGCACAATCGCCAACATAAATGTAGAACTTTAAAGGAGATTTTCTCAATGTTTTGATTTTTTTGCACCCTCACATTCCAGATTTACAATAGTTGCATCTCAACCAAATATTGTCCTATCCTAACAAACTACACATCAGTGGAAAGCTTATTTATTCAGTTTCAGATGATCCATAAATCTCAATTTCGAAAAAATGACCCATGTGACTGGTTTTGTGGTCAAGGGTCACATAATTTGTGTGTGTGTGGTGGATTTTATTTATAAAGAAAGAATAAATGAAGAATAAGAATGCAGATAAGGTCCTAAAACAGGCTTAATTCTAATTACCATAATTTGAGGTGGAAAATGATAAATATATATATTAAACATTTATATATTATTATATCAGTAACACTTTACCATAAGGTTTCATTTGAATAATATTAGTCAACTACGTTAGTTAACATGAACTAACGATGAAAAGCATTTATTAATTTTAGTTGATAGTATTTCAACACTTACCAATATTTTATTAAAATCAAAAGTTTTGTTAATAGACCTGAGCTGACATTAATTACAATGAACAAATTAATAAAAATACTCTAATAATTGTATTGCTCATTGTTAGTTACCTTGTTGTAAAGTATTATCATTATGTTAGTATATTTATTTTGAATAATTTCAATCTTAAAGGATTTATACATAATGAAACTCCCTTAAATTTATGCTAATTCGAATTAAATCATGTGTATTGAGCATCTTGTTAGAAAAATCTTAATGCAATTATGATTGTTAATTTCCTTAATGTGAGAAAATAAACATTTTCCTAGATGTAGAAATATGATTAAACTGCAGTTGTTCTTTTAAGCAGTGCAAACTGAAATTAATAATTTTTTATTCAATTCTTAGGTTACACTTTATTTTAAGGTGTTTTTGTTACACTATAGTTATACATTTCACTATGGCCGTGGTTTACGGTTAGTTGCATGTAATTGTGCACAATTTACAGTAATTACGTGTATTAACATTTTTATTTATGGTATATTTTTTAGGGCTGTCAAACGATTAATCGCGATTAATCGCATCCAAAATAAAAGTTTGTTTTTACATAATATATGTGTGTGTACTGTGTATAATTATTTTCTATATATAAATACACACACATGCATGTATATATTTAAGAAATATTTGCATGTATATACTGTGTATATATATTTATATTATATATAATTTATATTATATATAAATATTTTATATATAAATAACACATTTTTCTTAAATATATATATGCATGTGTGTGTATTTCTATATAGAAAATAATGATACACCATACGCGCACACATATTATGTAAACACAAACTTTTATTTTGGATGCGATTAATTGTTTGACAGCCCTAATATTTTTACTTTATTATTTAATTTATGACCACGCACACACAGTGAAGTTTCAGGAGCGACAACTAAATGATCGTTCCTTGTGTGTACGACACACGACTCGCTCCTGAAATTGTGATGATTGACAGTGCGGTTACCATAGCAACGTTCTGGCGTTCCCTCTATGTATGTTGCCTATTTCTGAATAACCAAACTGAATGTCAGTCGTTCGTCCTGTGGTCCTGCAGGTGTGTCCGAGTGCATTATAATGGGAATCCCCATGAACATCGGCACCGGACTCTTCAAACTCCTGCACAGCGCCTCGAAGGAGCCCAGTCCCCCCCGCAGGCCTTTGCTCTTCGACAGTCCTGATTTCCACATCCCTCTGGTCCAGTAATGCTCAGATGTCCAGCGTAATGAGTGTTTACTGCACATCTCCTGCTGCGTTCACATCGTTCTGTGCCTTGAGGCCTTTTGCCTTGCCAAATCTGGTTTTCCCATTTGAGACGGTGGGAATAAGTTGCAGGGATGATGATGATGATGATTCAGTGAATGAATCGCCTTCAAGACTGAGATCACTGATGTTTTTTATTATCTTTATGATAATAGACTCTTTGGGCCTTTATGTTGATCCCTGCAAACATTCGGCCCTGTTATGATTTTCATTTAAGATTATGTTCTTTACTGGTTGTTAGATTAAAATCAGATTAAATAAGGCACTTGTATTAAAAAAATAAATAAAAAAAAGATTAGCATTTACTCAATATATTATACTAAATGTAATATATGCGACTGAAAGTGTGCATTTTTGGTTGTGTTGCTTTGAGCTGCTGTGTTTGCTGGAAACAAGCATACATGTATTCTGTATATATCGGGTGTGAATAAAATGTACATTACGACAACAATCAGGAGCACATTGTTTCACTTGATTTATTTTTTGTGCATTATTAAAAGTTCACATGTGTCAGATGCTGTTTGAGAGTCTGAGCGTCACATGCTGTTCGACATCAAGATTCATCGCAATATGTGATTTTAAGGTGCCTGTTCCTTCCCATCAGAGCATAAGTGCCCTTAAAACACATCTGTAATCAAGCATTAATCTATTCCAGATGCTCTGGAAAACACAAGCTTTTAACAAGCACATCTTCAGCCCGTTGATGGCACATTTGTGCCCAACACGTTAACACACTGACATTAGCGTGAAGAATTTAACAGTCCCAGCTGTTCATCTAATCCTTCTGAAAGAATAAAACTAAAGCATTTCTTTATAATATCTGAGCAAAGTGAATATATAAAGTACAGACTTTAAAGATCAGAGCTGCCAATGGAGTATTTACAGTGTCTTCTATCAATCTAATGTTGAAGAAGACTTGAAATGATCTCGCGCTCTTCTTACCCTGTGTTCCCACTTCAAGTGAACATCACTGACTTTCACAACTTCACAACACTTTACTTGAAGACATTATATGGGTATTTTTAACGCGTTATGAATTGTAATGCACCCTGCATTGTATGATTGCATGAAAAGGAACCACAGTTATAACACATTATAATACTCATCTGTTCATTCTTGCACTTTTAGAAAGTGTAATGCATTAAAACATGAAACAACCAATTTCAGATGTAATCTGCAAACATAATGCATTTTAACTTTGTTTACAGTTGTTTATGTAAAGATACAATGCATTACATGGTACATTATACATATAATAATATAGATTACGTAACGTGTGTCGCATCTCAGCTGGTGCAAGACGAGCATTAGTGGTTAAAAAGTATATAAATGTTTATTTTTTTTAGAAAATGACACATAATTTGTTTAGATAAGACTCTTATTCCTTGAAGCTGCACTGAAACTCACATTTGGACCTTCAACCCGTTGGACCCCATTGAAGTCACTATAAATCCTGGGATGTTTTCCTCAAAAACCTTCATTTCTTTTCCACCGAAGAAAGAAAGAAAGACATGAACATCTTGGATGATGTGGGGGTGAGTAAATTATCAGGAAATTTGAATTCTGAAGTGAACTACTCCTTTAAGTGAGGTCATTGTGTTGTTCTGCACGGGCGTCTTTCTCTGCGTCTCCCATCATGGATGTGAAATCCCGAACTCATCCGACAGCAGTATTGAGATTCTCTCAAGGCTGGTTTTTCTTGCCAAGAACACCTCAATGTCTGAGATCCTCTGCAAATGTCATAATGAGTTTATGTCACGCAGGAGCTGCTCGAAGGCAGCGGGCATGTAGCGGTTTTGCCTCTCTGCTCCGCGAACGCTGTGGATATCTCCAAATCTCCTTGTGACGAGGTCAACACTCGGCTCTGGTGCGCGGGCAGGGCTTCGGTGTTCCCGCTGGTGGTGTTGCTGCTGAAGGGCTCGGTTTTGAGGTGTTTGGAGAAGTGCACGCTGAGGTTGGGCCGCTGTATAGCGCCGCCCTGGTGGCCGGGACGCCTCAGGTAAGAGGAGAGCGTGGCCACGCAACTCTTCTTGAAGTTCTCGTTCATGAAGGCGTAGACGATGGGGTTGTTGAAGGAGTTGGAGAAGCCGATGGCCTGGACCACAGCGATGATCATGTTCACCGTGACCTCGTTGTAGCTCTTCTCCAGGTCGTCTGAATGAAGAACGGACAGGTATTTTTATTTCGGTACATGAAGCTGTAAAGGTTTATTGCTGACAGCTCATATTGGACAGCCAATTAATTCAATTCAGTGCTTTTCACAATACACATCGTTTCAAAGCAGCTTTACAGAAAGTGCATGGTTATTATTTAGAGTGATCTGTTATCAGAGGAAACTGTCTAAGTTATGCATTTCAGAAATGTACATATACAAATCACAGTTAGTGAAAAATCTATCAATTTAAGCAATGTAATGTAAGGCAGAAACAATGAGCTCATTGAAGTAATTACCAAAGACATGTATATTTAAACTTGCTCAGTTTGTAAAAATACGGGTGTTTACAGTAACATCAGATGCTTATTTTACAATCCTCTCAGACTGGAGACTTTAAAAGTGTTTAAAAATGTATTTAGTCAAATCATTTTTTACTTTCTCTGTAAAGTTGCCGTAATTGTTGCTTTTAAGGTGGATTTGCTTTCCAGTGTTAGCAAAAGAGAAGTTTTAAGGGCTCCCAGCAGATTTTGATGGTTTAACAATTGAAAATGAAGAAAGTAAAACTCATATATTCATATTGTAATTATATGTATAAAAACTAAGTTATTATTGCAAATGTTATATTGTTTATTATTATATTATAACTATTTTTTCATTTTAAAGTCTAATATTATTTTTCTATATAGTAACTATTTAAGTATTATTTTATATTATACTTTATATTTTTTATATATATAATATATATATATATATTATACTATTTTATAGCCATATTGATGTTTTATTTATTTTGTTTTATTGCTAAATAAATGCACTTTATTGCATATTCATTGTATTTCTACTTATCCTGTTCTTCAATATTGAATGTATGTTTGAATAAATCCGTTTTATGACAGCCACCATTTAAATGTTAATATAAAAATATAAAAAAAATGAGTAGAAACATAATTATCGTTAAAAATGTATTATATAAACTTTATTTAATTTGTAGGCAATGGCTATTTGCACTGTGTAAATGGCAACTAGATTCTATTTACACTGTAAAAATAGTTATTTATGCTATTTATACTTATAGTTGCAGATACTCTTTGCACCACAGTGTTGTTTACATCAAACGCTATGCAAAAATAACATTGTAAATTATTATTAAAATTACAAAATGGATGACGCCTCATTGGGAAAATAAAGCCCTCCCTAAACTTAACCCTTACCGATAATCATGTTTGACACTTTATTTCCACTTTATTGAAAATAAATGCCTTTCCAATCTGATACGTGATGGGAAAAGGGAGTAGAGTGAGTTTGGCTAAAGGTGGATTCAAACTCTGGTCGATTTGCGTCAAAAGCTTTCTGTCACGCGCCTTTACCCCTAAACTAATGCTACTGTTGACAATCCAGAGTCTTCTGTAATTGTGTCTGGACCAATCAGACGTCAGTGGGCGGGGTTAGTGTAAATTACCTCTGCCAACAAGGCGGGTTATCTAAACTTAGTGTAAATAGACACTCTGTCATTTACAGTATATGCAAGTAGCCTAAAAATCAATTAATTTTAACCTTTAATATTATAATGACGTACCAACTGTAGTTCCCTATAGTTTACAGCATTAGTTGAGTGATATTTGCCACGAACTGTACCTGATAGGCCCCAAATAAATCAATATTGAATCAAAATCATATCCAATGAAGAAATTTGTGTCAATAAATGTTGGGTTTTTTTTTTTTTTTTTTTTTTTTTTTCCTGAAGCAAAACTCTGGGGGAAGATGCAACCAGTTATGAAGCTGCAAACATGTCACCTTTTTCACCTGATGTGAGTTTGCAGGTCTGTAGTAATCAGCTTTATACTGTATCCTTACCATAAAAAATGTGATAAACGCTATTTGTAGATCCAAACCAGCCGTAGCCAAACAATTAGACCTGCTCATCACTAAAACCATCTGGACGTGCCTGATTTAAGACGCCTATTTGTAGTTACCCAGAAAACATTTTCAGGGATATCTGAGCTTATATTCGTGTAGTGGTGTTTGATTGAGGCATGCAATCAAATAGAGTGGAGATATTTGACCCTTTTAACCCTGTGCCCTGTGGGTGGTACTGGTCTAATGGTCAATCATCCGGGTTGTTAACAGTGATTGTGGGTTCAGCCTCGAGAACGAGCGACCCAGAAGTCTCTGGAATGGCACATAACCACAGGTTATCGCAACTACACTGATCTGCCACGGGAATGGAAAGAATCAGAAAGGTAACTTTGTGTCATTTTTGTGCAGTTCAGATTATTCACACGGATCTGCTGCGAGATGATTGGATCAGGACAGATGCGTTCAGTTCTCGAGCGCATTAACGTGACGCTCTCTGGAGTAAACGGCCATGACACACTTACTGTACTCGAACAGCATGTGCACGATGTGAAACGGCGCCCAGCAGACGGTGAACAGAAGCACAATAGTGATCATCATTTTGACGGCACGTTTCTTCTTCCTGTTAGAACAGCAAAAAAGGAAAGTTACTGTAATATCAATGTAATCAGATTACTTTCCCCAACAAGTAACTAGTAAAGTAACGCAATACTTTTAAATTCACAACAACGTATCGGAGTTACTTTTTCAAATAAGTAATGCAAGTTACTTTGTTTTCCCGTTATTTTTACTCCTCTCATTGGCACAAAAACACAGTATTCCTCAAAATGAATAAAAACAGTGAAATGCACTGTCAGAATATTATGGAAACCTGTGATTTAATGAAATGTTAAATACAAATGAATCTCACTTTATTAACCAGTGTCTTTGCTGCTGACCTTCGATGATCCAATTCAACTGTATATCAAAAATGTATTTCACTTTTGGTGTTAAAGGGCCTTTACATTTGCCAAAAATAGAATTACTTACAACCCCAAATCAGAAAAAGTTGGGACAGTATGGAAAACACAAATAAAAAAAAGAAAGTAGTGATTTCTAAATGTACTTTGACTTGTATTTCATTGCAGACAATACAACAGCACATCATTTAATGTGTTCCTCATGATTTTTATTGTTTTTTCATAAAAACAAAATTCCTATTTTGGTTCTTGCAACACATTTCAAAAAAAGTTTGAACAGTAAAGCATTTGCCACTTTGTAATGTTGCCATTCCTTTTCACAACACTTAAAAGACGTTTAGGGACTGAAGACACCAAGTGATGAAGTGTTTCAGGTGTAATTTTGTCCCATTCTTGCTGCAAGCAAGTCTTAAGGTGGGCAACAGCACGGGGTCTTCGTTGTCACACATTCTCTATTGGAGACAGGTCGGGACTGCAGACAGGCCAGTTAAGTACCTGTGTCCTCTTCCTCCGCAGCCAGGACTTTGTAATGTGTGCAGAATGTGGTTTTGCATTATCTTGTTGAAATATGCATGGACGTCCCTGGAAAAGATGTCTTCTTGAAGGCGGCATATTGTGCTCCAAAATGTACTTTTCAGCATTAATGGTGCCATCACAGAAGTGCAAGTTACCTTTGCCCTGACACAACCCCATACCATGACGGACCCTGGCTTTTGGAGTTGTTGCTGGTAACAGTCTGGATGATCCTTTTCTTCTTTGGTCCGGAGCACACGGCGTCCATTTCTCCCAAAAAATACCTGAAATACTGATTCATCTGACCACAGTACACGTTTCCACTGTGTGATGGTCCATCCCAGATGCCTCCGAGCCCAGAGAAGTCGACGGCGCTTCTGGACACTGTTAACATAGGGCAGGGTTCACCAATCTCGGTCCTGGAGGGCCGCTGTCCTGCAGAGTTTAGCTCCAACCCCAATTAAACACACCTGAACCAGCTAATCAAGGTCTCACTAGGCATACTAGGAACTTTCAAACAGGTGTGCTGGAGCTGGTTGGAGCTAAACTCTGCAGGACAGCGGCCCTCCAGGACCGAGATTGGTGAATCCTGACATAGGGCTTCCTTTTGGCACAGTACAGTTTTAACTGGCATTTGTGGATGTAACTACGTATTGTGGTACTTGACAAAGGTTTGCCCAAGTAGTCCTGAGCCCATGTGGTGATATCGCTTCTAGACGAATGACGATTCTTGATGCAGTGGATGCTGAGGGATCGGAGATCACGGTTGTTCAGCTTAGGCTTGCGCCCTTGTCCTTTACGCACTGAAATTCCTCCACATTCCTTGAATCTTTTAATTATGTTATGCACTGTTGAAGGTGAAATAAGCAAATGTCTTCCTATCTTTCTTTGAGGAACATTGTTTTTAAACATTTCAATAATCTTCTCACGTATTTGTTGGCAAACTGGCGATCCTCGGCCCATCTTTGCTCCTAAAGGACTAGACCTTTCTTGGATGCTGCTTTTGTACCAAATCATAATTACAATCACCTGTTGACATCACCTGTTTCAAATCACATCATTATTTAACCAATTTACCTGATTGCTAGCCCTAAATTGCTCCTGTCCCAACCTTTTTTGGAATGTGTTGCAGGTCTGAATGACAGGAAAGGATGTATATTTACAAATGAAATTAAGTTGACCAGACAAAACATGAAATATTTTGTGTTCACATTGTCTGCAATGAAATGCAAGTCAAAGTACATTTAGAAATCACTACTTTCTTTTTTTTATTTGTGTTTTCCATACTGTCCCAACTTTTTCTGATTTGGGGTTGTATGTTTTGTAATTAAAAAAACAAACAAGTAAGTCCAGCTCATGTGAGGTAATGTAACGCATTACTTTACTTCCCATAACCGTAAACACGTTCCATTTCCGTAACACAATTAGTCACTTTTTTAGGGAGTAACGCAATATTTTAACACATTACTTTTAGAAGTAACTGACGAGAAAAACTTGATGCAAAGAGATGAGCTTTTGAACTAAACTTAATATGGGGAACACTAAAAGCCTTTTTAATGCATTAATTATGCCTTGTAATGCACTGTATGATCACGTGAATAATTGTAACCACAGGTATAAAACATTATTATTCTCATCTATTCATTATTGCACCTTCAGAAAGTATAATGCATTAAAACACATGACAAACAACCAGTTTCAGATGTAATCTGGTTATGATTATTTATTAAAAGATATAATGCATAACAACATGCATTATGAATATGCATTATGCATAAAGGCTTAAATATGCATTTACTTTATATGCATAAGTGCATATAGATGCATAAGATATGCTTATATGCATAAGTGTTTCCGTAATCAGAAAAATAAGCTTGATTTTTATCCACTGGATTTTGATTTTAAGGAAACATGTAATGCTATTGGGTAAAATGAGTTGTTTCATTTGTAAATGCATCATATTATGGAAGTAAAATAGGTTGGGAACATGTTAGTGCATATGAAAGCGCTATATAAATGTTGATTTTTTTTTATTTCATTGTTGTCACTTTTCTCAGTGTACCTGGAGATTTTGTTGATCTCCCTGTGGTTCATGGTGCTGAGGACCGAAGAGTCTCCCACACGCTTGCGGATCCAGAGCTCGATGCCGATGCGACTGTAGAGGAAGAGCATGGCGGCGAGCGGGAGCAGGAACAGCGCCACCATCATGAAGGTGGTGTAAACCTGGCGGTGCACCAGCGAATGCCAGCGCTCGTGACAGCACACGTGATGGTGGTCGTACAAGAAGTCATACTTCACCTGAGGAACACAGATAACAGAGGAAACCTTATTGGTATTCATACAAAGCATGCATGACTTTTAAAGGAGCTGTAGGCAATCTATTTTAGAGTAGCATGCATAAAATCTCACTACTGTCTGAAATGTGTGTCATCTTAGCCAATCAGAAATGCTCTCTGAATGTCAATCCTTGTAAATGTTTAGATATTTTTGGATGGTGGAAATTCAAAATTCAATTGCAAACCACACAGGTTTAACTTTAGAAACTTAAAATCTGGAATTTGCTAATTTTCAGCTTCTTTATCATGCAATTGTAGTACTGCTACAGACTACTGTTATGATGCTTTAAGAAACTTTTATGTAACCTTCGAAACTTGACAGACGTCGTAAAATGGAAAAAAAGCGGCATTAAGGTTCTTCAAATTCATTTGCACATTAGCCGACAGCGTTCAAAGACACAAGGTGAGTAATGATGACCTGTTTGTCATTTATTATGCCTTATAATGCACTGTATGATCTCATGAATAATACTAACCACAGTTATAATACATTATAATACTCGTCTACTCAATGTTACACCTTTAGAAAGTATAATTACGGTGGCCGAGAGGTGCAAAACAAATCACAATTACAAAAACAAAATTAACAAATCCAAAAACAAAACAACAAATTATAAACACAATGGCAAGTCTAAAATCAAAATAACAATTCAGAAAACAAAATAACAATTCAGAAAACACAACGACAATTTAGAAAACAAAATAACAATTCAGAAAACAAAATAACAATTCAGAAAAAACAAAACGACAATTCAGAAAACACAACAACAATTCAGAAAAAAACGGAAAAGGTAGGTATATTTTGAGAATGACGTACTTATCGCTGAATGGACGAGACACCTGTCAATCAAGCCAGAACCGGAATCAAGCGATACTGGAAGTACCGAGGGTAGAAAACAAATCGTACCCATCAACGCGCCAAAGATAGTTCGGTCCCATGGAGTGATAGGTACGCCTAACGAATCTACGACGTGTCCTTGTTCTGTCCCTAGTGGGTTGAGTTCTTGCAGCAGCCGCATATGTCATCACGTTTAACACGCAACTTCTGCAGAAGTACTAACCACATTGTCCGGTAGCCGAACAACTGTCCTGGTCCATGCAGCTTTTAATGTCGTGGTATGTCGAAAAATTAAATAAAAGAGAGCATTGCAGTGATGGCTTCTTTATTGGTGTATTTACTCAGAATGAAGCACAATAGAACATGCATAACAAAAGCTCAAAACATACATTCTCAACATGTATATCACTTTTTTTACAGTAATGACTCATTGTAGACATAGCCTAAGTGACTTTAAACATTCCATCACACTAGGAAAAATATGATCAACAAGCTATTACTCTCTCTGTACAGTTCTCATGCTCTAGCTAGCCCCAAAATGACGTGTGGCATTTACAGCTGGTAGTAACACTCTAATCTCATGCTTTTTACAAACAAAATAAGACTGAAACATCATGTATTGTACTCGCATACACTCAAATAACATCGACATAATGAATAGCGGGCTATCGCGCTAATCGCGAAACACTTATGCTAACCATGTGCTCAGGCATACTAAACTCATGACACACTATTAATATAGTAAATATTATGTGGTATGCCGCCAGCATGTCCACAATCACGGCACATGAATGTCCTTCTTTTTAAAGTAACGTTTAATGTGTTCTATTTTCGCACAGCAAAACAAAGTTGAACACAAATTTGTTGATTGACAGGTGTCTCGTCCAATCAGTGATAAGTACGTCATTCTCAAAATATACCTACCTTTTCCGTTTTGTATGAATTGTCGTTGTGTTTTCTGAATTGTCGTTGTGTTTTCTGAATTGTTATTTTGTTTTCTGAATTGTCGTTGTGTTTTCTTAATTGTTATTTTGTTTTCTGAATTGTCGTTGTGTTTTCTGAATTGTTATTTTGTTTTCTGAATTGTTTTTTTGTTTTTGTAATTGTGATTTGTTTTGCACCTCTCGGCCACCGTATATAATGCATTGAAACAAACAACCAATTTCAGATGTAATCTGCAAATATTATAATGCATTTTGAATTATTTATGAAAACAATGCATTACAACGTACTTTATGAATGCTAATATAATGCATTATACATAAAGGCTTCGATCAAAGTGTTTCCATAATATTCAGGACAATAAGCTTGATTTTATCCACTGGATTTTCATTGTTAGGAAACATATCATGTTATTCGCTAAAATGCAATTGCATGTGCCCACAGTTATGTCAGTAAATAAAAGGCATTTTGAAGGGAAAGCAAGTTATTTGCGTTACTATTTTTCTGTTTCATTTGTAAATCCATCACATTACAGAAGTAAAATGAGTGGGAACATGTTGACTGAGCGCAGATAAATCAATGAATAACGCATGAACTCGTGGGGTAAGATGAACCGCTCTCGAGTGAATCTCTTCTATTGTGTGCGCTTCATCTCCGCTGATTTCAAGGACAGTGATGTGGCATCGCGTGTTTAATGAGCTGACGGACTCTGTCAAGCTTCACTAAACCATCACTTTCACATGTGTCAAAGCAATTAGCCTTGTTAAATGTTCTCAGTTAACAGTGATTAACTTGCAGTGATTTCAGTTAAACAGTTTGTGTGGCTCTTTCATCAGTCACTCACCTCTAACTGCTGCACAAACAGCATCGGTGATCCCACCATGACCGCAGCGATCCACACCAGCCCTGCACATGTATATAAACCTGGATATTAATGGATTCTTCCCATGAGCCCGTCATGTTAATGAAGAACAGCTGCATATACCCCAACCTAGCAGAGGAAAAGCCCTCGAGGGAACCGCTCATATTTGCACATGCAAATGAAAAGCTAGTTCTGTATTTCCCAACTGGGAGAGATTACATTTATTTAACCATTTGTTTTTAGGCTGTTATTTTCTCCACTGGGGAATTGCTTTTTAATGATAACAGGCCTACTGTGAATTGATGGTATTTAGTTATTTTTGTAATGTAATCATCTTAAACAGTAGATTTCCTGGTGGAAAAACTACATTACCCATGATTCTGCGAAGAAAATCTCTTTGATTAGATTCGCAATGCTTCATGACATTGTAGTTCTTTCTTTCATTAAAGCTGTTAAGTTCAGTCTTGTACTTTTAAATACTTTTTTTGCTTCAAATCTAGTCATGTTTAAGGCTTTTCACACTGCGGTTAAACCCGGGTTGTTGTCGTTCCACTTTTGCGCCGTCAAAGCCGTATTGCAGTGCTAAACTTGTAGCCTACAGTGTAAAATGATGCTAGATTATTGGCAACGATGGACTGAGAATCGTGTGCCTCATAATCACGAGCTTTGGACAGTCACGGAAACGTTGTATAAATATTAGTTCCAGCGTTTGAGGGAGAAAATGTCAAACAGTGACAGAAAACATTGGAGAGACCGATGAGGATGTGCAGTTTTACAGCCTTGTGTAAACACGTGGCCACAAAACCACTCACATGGGTCAATTTTTTGAAATTGAGATTTATACATCATCTGTAAATGAATAAATAAGCTTTCCATTGATGTATGGTTTGTTAGGATAGGACAATATTTGGTCGAGATACAACTATTGTAAATCTGGAATCTGAGGATGCAAAAAAATCGAAACATTGAGAAAATCTCCTTTAAAGTTCTACATTTATGTTGGCGATTGTGCTGCATTCACTCACAGAAATACATGTTTTATATATTTACAGTAGGAAATTTCCTAAATATCTTCATGGAACATGATCTTTACTTAATATCCTAATGATTTTTGGCCTAAAAGAAAAATCGATAATTTTGACCCATAAAATGTAGTGTTGGCTATTGCCACAGATAAACCAGTGCGACTCGAGACTGGTGACGTGATCCAGGGTCACATAATGTGTGCGGCGTTTGTCCAATCAGTGACACTGCAAATTAGGACATTAACCAGGGTTTAGGAATGTACAGTGTGAAACCTCAGCTTATGAACACCCAGGATTAATTATTAACCTCTGGTAAAGTGTAAGCTACATTTACATTCAATCATTTAGCAGACGCTTTTAGCCAAAGCGACTTACAAATGAGGAGAGCAATAGATGCAGTGAAACTAACTATAGGACAACAATATACAAGTGCTGTGACCCTTCCCAGTTTAGTCAATGCAGTGTATTTAAAAAGAAAAATAGATATAGACTAGAAGAGAAGAGAAAAAAAAGTTAGTATTAATGGATCAAGTGCTGCGAGTGTGAAAAGTGAATCAGTTTACCCAGGGTTTAGAATGACCCAGGGTTTAGAATGACCCAGGGTACAGAATGACCCAGGGTTTAGAATGACCCAGGGTTTAGAATGACCCAGGGTACAGAATGACCCAGGGTTTAAAAATGACCCAGGGCTAAGAATGACCCAGGGTTTAGAATGACCCAGGGTTAAGAATGACCCAGGGTTAAGAATGACCCAGGGTTTAGAATGACCCAGGGTTTAGAATGACCCAGGGTTAAGAATGACCCAGGGTTTAGAATGACCCAGGGTTAAGAATGACCCAGGGTTTAGAATGACCCAGGGTTTAGAATGACCCAGGGTTTAAAATGAACCAGGGTTTAGAATGACCCAGGGTTTAAAATGGCCCAGGGTTAAGAATGACCCAGGGTTAAGAATGACCCAGGGTTTAGAATGACCCAGGGTTAAGAATGACCCAGGGTTTAGAATGACCCAGGGTTAAGAATGACCCAGGGTTTAGAATGACCCAGGGTTTAGAATGACCCAGGGTTAAGAATGACCCAGGGTTTAGAATGACCCAGGGTTTAGAATGACCCAGGGTTTAAAATGGCCCAGGGTTAAGAATGACCCAGGGTTAAGAATGACCCAGGGTTAATTGTTTCAAGTGTGAGAGTTTGTGATTGGCAGCTGGTTGGTTTGGTTAATGTTTTTTTTTTTTTTTTTTTAATGCCTATGGAAAAATGTATGGGAACTTGCTTGGAACAGTCGCAATCTATTTAGAACATTTTGGAATGTTTTTTGAAAATTTGTGGAATACTTTTTTTGTAATTTTAGAACTTTATACATCAGTCCACAGACCTCCAAATATAAACCCTCATATTAGAGAGCACAGCGGTTTGTGGATATAATGATGTCCTCCATTCTTTAGAAATCCCAATACGCTGCAGTGACTGATGGGATTTACATCAGACTGATCCACAGGACTCTCAGAGACACGAGCTCGTGAGCTGCCTACTGATGTGACGACGTTAAATGTACGAGGGATTTGAAAGTGAGAGTCGTTTCAGTGATGGAGCATGTTAATGCATTTTTATGAAACTTTTTTTTTTTTTTAAGTTGCACTGTAACCAGGAATGTGTCAAATTTTATTTTTAGGGCTTCTTCAGCATGTTTATTTGAATAAGAAAGTAAACAAGTAAAGTAAACAGTCGAGTGTGTGTGTGTTTGACCTTACCTAACATTTTGTAGGCTCGTTTCGGCGTGTACTGCCTCTTCATCTTGAGCGGATAGACGATGCCCTGGTACCTCTCGATGGCGATGCAGGTCATGGTGAGGATGCCGGTTACGATGGCAGTGGTCTGCACAAAAGGAACGGTCTTGCATACTAGAACACCTGCACATACAACACACACAAAAACACAAAAAACACACACAGTGAAAGACTGAAGCACAATTTATAATAGTGCTCAACTGATATCGACAGATGGCTGATATTTATATACAATTTATGGATGGTTAAAGCACTTAAAGTTCATTTCACGGTTGAAGATCCAAATGTGAGTTTCAGTGCAGCTTCAAAGTCTCGACACGATCCCAGCCGAGGAATAAGAGTCTTATCTAGACAAACCATCAGTAATTTTATAAAAAAAAATAAACATTTATTTGACTGAATGGAGGTGAATGGTTGAATGGAGGTGGGTGAATGGAGTTGAATGGAGGTAGGTAAATGGAGTTGAATGGAGGTGAATGGAGTTGAATGTCTCCATTCAACTCCATTCACCTCCATTCAGTCACCTCCATTCAACCATTCATCTCCATTCACCTACCTCCATTCAACTCCATTCACCTCCATTCAACTCCATTCACCTCCATTCATCTCCATTCAACTCCATTCACCTCCATTCATCTCCATTCAACTCCATTCATCTCCATTCAACTCCGATCATCTCCATTCACCTTCATTCACCTTCATTCAACTCCATTCACCTCCATTCAACTCCATTCACCTCCATTCAGTCACCTCCATTCAACCATTCATCTCCATTCACCTCCATTCAGTCACCTCCATTCACCTCCATCAACTCCATTCACCTCCATTCACCTCCATCAACTCCATTCACCTCCATTCACCTCCATCAACTCCATTCACCTCCATTCACCTCCATCAACTCCATTCACCTCCATTCACACGTAAACTAATGTGGGGGAGAAGAAACTCTTTAGCATTTGTCCGCTACGGTCAGGTGTGATGACCTTTTGAGCTCTTGGCTTAGTGCATGGAATACAACATTCAGCGCTTCATGATTGACAGTTTTATGAGAGTGGAGTAGATTAATAATAAATCACAAATATGAAATATATTATTAACTACAGAAATTCAGCATGCACAAAGCCTGTGCAACTGTACACGGATCAAGTGAACTTCACTGTCTGCGCTCCCATTGGTTGTCCTTATTTGCATAAAGTTGTTAGTATGCGTGTATGTATATGAGTTAAACAGTGTTTACACTCAGTATTTCTGAAATTGTAATGCAGTGATGATAAAATAAATAAGAGAAGGAAATGTTTGTCTTCGCTCTCAGTTTCTCTCATTCACACTTCAGATTCAGACCTGAAGCGTCTCTTAAATTAAACCCACAGGAAAACTGCCTTTATAAACACTGCAGCGACGCCAACAGAAGCACTGGCCGATGCGGATACCCTGGGGGTTTTTAATGATTGCTTTATTCATAAATCATGGTATTTACATCCCAGGTACACACCAAGGTGCTTCATAGGATACCATGGTGCAAGCCACACACAAAAACACAGTATTATCATGGTACTTTGTGGTGCTTTTTTGTAAGCGACATCCTCCATGTACAGGATTGTTGAACACATAATATGTAAAAATTGGGTAAATCTTAGGAGGTTTTCACTTAAAAGAAAGAACCACAAAGTACCATGATAATACTGTGTTTTTGTGTGTGGCTTGCACCATAAAGGGGTGTGTGTGTGTGTGTGTGTGTGTGTGTGTGTGTGCGCGCTTGTGAGAGAGAGAGAGAGATAGAGAGAGTTAGAGTGTGTGTGAGCGAGTAAGAGAGAGAGAGTGTGTGTGTGTGTGTGTGTGTGTGTGTGTGTGTGTGTGTGTGTGTGTGTGTGTGTGTGAAAGTGAGAGAGAGAGAGAGTGTGAGCAAGTGAGCGAAAGTGTGTGTGTGTGTGTGTGTGTGTGTGTGTGTGTGAGTGAGTGAGTGAGTGAGTGAGTGTGAGTGTGTGTGTGAGAGAGAGAGAGAGAGAGTGTGTGTGTGTGTGTGTGTGTGTGTGTGTGTGTGTGTGTGTGTGTGTGTGTGTGTATAATATTTTTCAGCATCAATATTTTAGGTGAAATGAACTTTATATAAATATTTATTGTATATTTAACTTTTCATGTTTCACCATTTTAATCACCTTTTAATATTCAGTACTTCATTTTAAATGATCCTGCAGTGACAACTGATTTCATAAACATACTAATATTCCATGTAACCTCTTAATTAATATAAGATCATCAAAAAAACAGCATGCATGGGGAAAAATGTAAAATCATTGACTGTGAATTAATCGACACTATTAGTTTAACATGTTAAAATTTCAAACGTTTAAATAATTAAAAAATATCACCTATAATAACGTCTGATGTTTTGTAGTTCACAAATAACAAACGCAAACATCGACATTTTAGGTCGAAATTGACATGGTTTTATGCTGTTTTTTTATGCGCCACCTGCTCCAATGCTGTTAGTGTGACATGGTTTTAACAAGTAATTCACTACATATTTTAATTAGGCTAATATGAGCTCATAAACTGAACAACACACAACTAGTTTCAGTCAGATGAAGAATAGCATGTCATTACTTGTCAGTGTTTGTCGACTTCTAGTATCGTCAACTACCATCTTCATGTCGTGCCAGGTTTGATAATGAGTAATTAAAGTGATTAAATGGATTGTAAATGATTTCTCTGACCTCCCAGCCACTCTGAGGAGATGTTTTGCAGGAGTGTGAACGGGACACAGAAGAAGGTGATGAGAAGATCACTGACCGCCAGCGAACAGATGAAGATGTTGGTCGCCGTTCGCATCGCGCGTTTACGCGCCACAATATAAACCACCAAACTGTTTCCAACCAGCGCCAGCACGAAAATAATCACGTATACGACCACAAATGTGGTTTTAGCTCCGGCTGGGAGTTCAGGGATGTAAACCAGCGGCTGGATGTCGTATGCATCGATGAATTCCTGCCGGGAAAGGTTGTAGTATTGCAGGAGTTCCTGGAGCGCCTCAGGAGTGATCTTCGTAGTGGCCGTCATCTCTGTGGAGGAAGAAGAAGACATCTCGCTTTCTTGATTATATTATTCACATACGAAGAGAAAAAGTACAAATCGAGTTATGCAGTGACGTTCAGTGAGCTGTAATAAAATCCATGAGCGCGCGCGCGCGCGCCCGAGCCTCTGTGGGGAGCGTCAGTGCGCGTTCGCCAAAATATGATTTGAAACTCTTATTTTCGCCTCGTGAAAAAACAAAACAAAAAAAAACATGCTTTTGTAAATCATAGTTATGATAAAACGTCGAAATTATGACATATTGAGTCTCTTGTCTCGTATTTTTTTCTTTTTTTGTGTGACTATGTCATAATTTCGATTTATAGGTCATAGCCTAATTGACTTAGTAGCCTGTCATAATTTCGACTTTTTGTTTTTATGTCTAATGATAAAGTAAAAATGAAGAATTAGTATGTCATACATTTCACTTTTTAATGTCATAAATTATAATTTCGACTATTAGGCCATAATTTCCGATTTTTTGGCAACTTTTTAATGTCATATTTATAAACTGCATGAGTTTGTGCATACACGCACACACACACACATAAACATCAATCAATTTTCTTGAAATAACTTGGGTTACATGGTTGAGCTGTTTTGACATTTTCAATTACTCGTGTGCATTCAGTCCGCACGGGTCGGGTTATCACAGAAGTGGATATAGAGGTGTTATAGTTGCTGTTCCTCCTGTAATATCTGTGCTGATCATACTTCTGTAAGACACACGTCATGTGGTGCAGAAAATTCCTGCTGAGTGCTTATTGACGTACACAAGTGGAGCGCGATTGCCATCAGAAATGGTCATGCTATTGCGTTGGTTAGTTTATATTCATGAATTGATTCTTTAAGTGGTTTCCATTTGTGAATGAACATCCCTCGAATCCATATTTAATCTCCATTTGTGCGTTAACCCTTTCCAAACTTTACTGTCTTTATTTTGGCCTTCGCGGAGATCCTAATGTCAAAAAAAATTCTAGAACAAAAGCAACATGTAAAATATTTTGTCATTTATTTAGTTTGTTTATAATCATTTCGGTAGCACTTTACAATAAGGTTCGTTAGTTAACATTAGTTAACTACATTAGTTAACATAATGAACTGCACTTATACAGCATTTATTCATCTTTGTTAATGTTAATTTCAACATTTACGGATACTTTATTAAAGTCTTGTTAACATTAGGTAATACACTGTGATTTTATTATTAACTAATATTAACAAAGATTAATGTTTATTGTTAGTTCATTTTAGATAATACATTAACTAATGAACCTTATTGTAAAGTGTTACCATGATTTCTTAACCTAAAAAAGTGTGTTTTATAAGCTATTAGAAGAGCCTCAGTGTGTTTCAGAGCGCAAAATTAAAGGTTAATGCATTTACTTAAACTCAGGACAAATCAAAGTTGCTTAAAACAATGAAAACTCGATGTGGTCGATGTGTCTGCTCTGCTATTGGAGCTTCAGGGTTTCTTTGTTCAGAGTCTCCAAGCAACAACAGCAAACATCAGAAGAAACACAGTGAACTGAGGTGAGCAGAGCATTATAAAGTAATTGTACTTATAAATGAGGTACATTACATATTCAAAAATAAATGCATGAATGAAGACTTCTAAAATCTTTAAGAGAACTTTTTGTGTCTCAATCGCTAAAATGATGAAGTACTGTCTGTTGAAGTACATGACATTTCCTTCTGCGAGTGAAGCAGTTCTTCCAGTGTGTTGTATTCAGCTTGTTTAACTGGTGAACATTTTGCTGCTGTAAAAGGAATGAGCATTTGGAATATTTGAACATGACCTTGGACTTTTCCTTGCAGAGATAATGGAGACGTCTGATGTGCAAGTGAATGGAGATCTGCAGAAAAATCCTGAGTCTGAGAAACATGAGAAGCCCGTGTTTGAGAGCGCGAGCACGAGCAGGACCTCCACTAGAGGCAGTCTTCGCTTCGGGACGCTGAGCCATCACTCCTTCTTCTCCAGACACAATCCTCATCCACACAGAGTCAGGCATATGCAAGGTGAGCCGCTCCGGGGACACAGACTTGCATCTGTACTGTTCTGCAGCATCATTCATAATGGGTTTATGCTTGTGTTTGTAATCTGTTAAGTGTCACCCAGCTTTTTGAGCATATGTGAAAATGTGCATAATTGCAGTATAAGTGATTCCTGAGAAATGCTGTTCAGGCTGAGCACCACAACACACTTGTAGCCAATCAGCAGTAGGGGGCGCGTCCACTCATGATGGGGGAGGAGAGATAGTGAGCCAATCAGCAGTAGGGGGCGCGTCCACTCATGATGGGGGAGGAGAGATAGTGAGCCAATCAGCAGTAGGGGGCGCGTCCACTCATGATGGGGGAGGAGAGATAGTGAGCCAATCAGCAGTAGGGGGCATGTCCACTCATGATGGGGGAGGAGAGAGCCAATCAGCAGTAGGGGGCATGTCCACTCATGATGGGGGAGGAGAGATAGTGAGCCAATCAGCAGTAGGGGGCGCGTCCACTCATGATGGGGGAGGAGTGAGAGTGAGCCAATCAGCAGTAGGGGGCGTGTCCACTCATGATGTGGGAGGAGAGAGAGGGAGACAAACAGCAGTAGGGGCGTGTCCACTCATGATGGGGAGGAGAGATAGTGAGCCAATCAGCAACAGGGGGCGTGTCCACTCATGATGGGGGAGGAGCGAGAGTGAGCCAATCAGCAGTAGGGGGCGTGTCCACTCATGATGTGGGAGGAGAGAGAGTGAGCCAATCAGCAGTAGGGGCGTGTCCATTCATGATGGGGGAGGAGAGAGTGAGCAAATCAACAGTAGGGGGCGTGTCCACTCATGATGGGGGAGGAGAGAGCCAATCAGCAGTAGGGGTGTGTCAATTCATGATGGGGGAGGAGATAGAGTGAGTCAATCAGCAGTAGGGGGCGTGTCCACTCACGATGGGGGAGGAGAGAGCCAATCAGCAGTAGGGGCGTGTCAATTCATGATGGGGAGGAGAGAGAGTGAGCCAATCAGCAGTAGGGGGCGTGTCCACTCATGATGTGGGAGGAGAGAGAGAGAGAGAAAGAGGGAGATTTAACTGTAGAAAGAGAGATGGCTGAGAGACATTACAAAAGAGAAAAGGTCAGAGGAATATCACTGGGTTTTGATCAGGCAAGAGCTTTACAGTCCCGCGTTAATATTAGTAAATCTTTCCAGCGCTGGAGAGACACAAGCGGGAATGCCTGAAAACAGACGCAGAGGAACTTTTGAATTTAAAAATGTGTTAGTAAATGTTGAAATTTACATGATCTAAGATTCACAAATGCTGTTCATTGTTGAATGAATGAATGAGGCATTTATATAGCGCTTTCATATGTACTACTGTACACCCAAAGCACTTTACAATCATATCAGGGGATCTCTCCTCAACACCACCAGTGTGAGCATCCACTGGGATGATGCGACGGCAGCCACAGTACAACAGCGCCAGTGCGCTCGCCACACACACACACACACACACACACACACACACACACACACACACACACCAGCTACAGGAGGAGAGGAGAGAGAGTGATAGAGCCAATTCAGTGGAAGGGGATTATTAGGAGGCCATGATTGGTAAGGGCCAGTGGGTGGAATGTGGCCAGGACACCGGGGTTACACCCCTACTCTTTACAAGAAATGCCATGGGATTTTTAATGACCACAGAGAGTCAGGACCTCGGTTTTTTTACGTCTCATCCGAAGGACGGATTGTTAGTTCATGTTAACAAATGAGAATGAGTCACTGAGATTTTTAGATCCTATTTCTCATTTTATAGGTTCAGCAACACCAGCAAAACAAAATGACTTCTACATTTAATGCCTGTGTGATATGAAAAATATGATTAAGCTCCACAGATTTTCTTATATATATGGAGTCCGTTTCAAACCATTCATTAATTCTTAAAGTTGAATACTAGATTTGTCATGACCGTGCATTATTTTAGTGTTGACACATAATGAGTGATAAAGATGAGGAGAAATATATTTTGTAATAAAAGCAGTAAAGATTTATCCATGTTTATTTCTTACTCCTTTATCATGCTGTCACAGCCCTCGAGAATCAGAGGATAGTAGCAGGAATCCTGACAGTGAAAGTATTTTGTGTGGTTTTAGGCCTTATTATCCTCATAAAGACAACCGCATCTCTCAGACGCCCCGTCGCCCGTCACATGTGGACATCGGCAGCATATTAATCTGTTCTTTGAGTGACTTTAATGATGAAGTTCTGCATAAACAGATATGCTTTTACCTCCTTGTGAACAAACACGACTGATTTTCATTCTCACGCAGTGTTTTTCACACATAATGTGAGGAAGTGTCAATATGTGCAGGTCTGTGTTTGAAAGCCCTCTCTATTCTGCCAACAACTCTCTAATTCAGCCTGAAACATGAAATGCAATTAAGATCGCTGTAACATCAGGCACACACAGGCCTCGGATCACATGGAAATTCATGCAAAGCTCTGATGATGTGCAACTGCGCCAAAACAACACACACACATCGTAGGCCTTCATGCACCTTCATCACAGCTGGATTCTTTGATAACTTTCCGCCTCCGAGAACCTGTGATCATTTCCTTTAGCATCTGATTAAAGCCTGACTTTAATCCTGTGAATAATCCTGCAGCCGCAGCAGGCGTTCAGTGTGTGTTACGCCGCATGAACCCAGGCTGGCCAGGAGCGATGAAAGTCAGAGTTAAGCCACATCTCAAGCACGTTCTCTTCTTTCCGCAGGGCTGAACGGCAAGCCGGTGTGTATGGTGAATGACGACTGGTACGGCTTCACTCCTCTCTGTCCACATCCACTCATTAAAAGTCAAGTGTGTGTCAGTGGGAGCCGTTCATCTGCGTTTCTCACACCTGAGATCGGCTCGGATCGCTCCGGACCGCGAGCAGGTACAGAACCTGCTGTGTTACACACACATGGACGGGTTTATGCGCTGCTTTTGTGTCTTACAGGAACAGATCGTTCACAACGGCAGTTTCTGTCATCATTTAATCACCCTCATGTTGCACTGAACCCATGTCACTTTCTTTATTCAGGGAGCACAAAAAGAGATGCTAGTTTGAATATCCACAGGCTGTCAAGCTCAAAAAAGTATTTGTGTGTGTGTGTGTGTGTATAATGAACAGACTTGCACTATTGAAAATCTTCTAAATCTCATTTGTGATACTTAAACTGTTTGAGTTTTGAATGCTTCAGAATTTTTTTCTTCCTATTTTAATTAATAATTAATAAAAATGTATTTATAGTAGTAATTTTATTATAGTATATTTATTGTTATAATAATAATAATAATTTATGAATAATCTTTTGTTTTAAAACAATGTTGAGTCAAAAGTGAAAAGACAACATTTTAACTGGTCACAATTATTTATGAAAATATATAGTGCATTGCAATATACATTATGAATACCATTATGAATACCTTTAAGTAAAAAAATAATAATAATAATAATAATAATTATATATAATATATATATATATAGGACCACTATATTCATAGGTCAGTCACTTAATGGCCTCTTCAATGAACAAATAAGAAAATATCTAGAACTGCTTGTCAAGATTTCAAGGCTTAATTTAGAACTTATTATTTATATTTATTTTGTATTTAATACTTTTTTTTTTTAAACAATATTGCACGAGTTCCCAGTATGCATTGTGGCTTGAAAAAAGATTATTGGAGTATGTTTTTAAGTTTTTTTACTTAAAATTTCATGTTTAATTCATCCTAAACATACAAGTTTTACTTGGCTTAAAAAAAAAAAAAAAAAAAAAAATCCTACCCCATTTTTTTTTCCCAGTGCACCTCCAGGCCACATCTCAGACTATTCCGAGGAGAAATAACCGGATGCACCTGTACATCATCATTGCTTGTTTTCTTCTGTTTCTTCATCAGCCATCTTTGTCTTTCCACAGCACTTATTTCTGAAAGCTGGCGTGAGGAACTGAAGGATCTGGCCACTAAAGTCAGTCTTTCAGCGGCCGCCGAGACCCACAATGACAAGAAAGAGGTACTTGACCTATGACCTTTCAGCTTCAGCAGGCTTTCACTTACTGTACTGGGCTTCACAAATGACTGAAACACTAGTGATGCACAGATGATGTTCACAGACAAATGATCAGGAAGCGAGCTGAAACTTCTCATCTGAAGTGTGCAGTGCTCAGTACCGCAGTAAAGACCAACGCTCTGTGTGATTCATGCACACGCAAAGCTTTAAAGCCACAGTTTAAAAATATAACTCCCACATCAAACATCAGCTTTTAAATCACATCGGCATGTCATGCATCGCAAAACCAGGAAAACAGGAGTTTTGAGCACATCACACACGATACAGATTTATCAACTGACTGAAATCTGAAATCAGATTTATTCAGAACATGGTCAGATATTAACAAGGACTTGGTGTAAAATGCAAAATACTTAAAAAATGAGATAAAAAAAATAGATTATATAAGAAAATAAGTAAATAAATGAGCTAATTAATAAATAATGCATCTAACAGTGTAGTGCTATAATGAGTAGAATTAATTAACAAAATTTTTTCCAAATAATATTTCAGACATATTTATATTTTTTCACTGCATAAATTGAATCTTTATACTGGAAAATATATAGTTGACTTTTAAAAAAAATTTCGGATAGGGGTCCCTCATATTTTGTGGATTTGTTTCATGTGAGAGATTGAAAACCCCTGTGTTAGATGATGCTGAATGAAGCAGAGCATTTCATAGAATAATAGTGAAAGTGTTTGTCTGTGAATAAACTCGCAG
>NC_137140.1:35375378-35512878 GCF_949319135.1 Squalius cephalus
TCCCGACAGCCTCTCTTACGTTCTACATGAAACGAATGCTTATACAATGTTCAGGATAACGCAGAAAGAGCCGTTCTGTACTGTAATGTCAATGTGTCGTGCAAAGAAAAGGGATTCACTCAAGCTATATTCTCACAGTCAGATCTATATAGAGTCTCAGATATACTTTCATAACAGTGTCATTTTAATGACCTCATCTGTGAATCTCAGATCTGCTGCAGAGATATAGACTGTTTAAGTGGGTTTATGCCTAAAACATGTCTAATTCTTTTCAGAAAACAAGACTTAATATCTTCAGTCATTTTGCTTCTCTAGTAAATGTATCTTGATTTAAGAATGTTTAGATATCTGAACTGGAAAACAAGACAAAATACTGAGAAAAAAATCATTTTTGCTGTGTAATAACTAACAATAAACTCTGATTAACAAATTAGTAAGTTAAAGCCCTCCGTAGTTCACTATTAGCTAATCAGTAACTACTGTTATTTTAAGAAACTGCATCAGTTTCATAGTTAATGTGAATTGATTAATTAATTCTACACTGCAAAATATGATTTTCTTACTCAGTATTTTCATTTTTTTCAGTACAAATATCTAAACATTCTTAACTCAAAATGAAAAATGGCATAAGATATTAAGTCTTGTTTTCTGACAAATGTATTAGTATAAATATTAAACATTTTAATATTAAGTTTATGCTTAAAACAAGAACAAATATCTGCCAGTGGAGAAAGAAAATAATCGTGTTTTCCCTTTATTTTTCTGACCACACTGACAGATGTTTGTTCTTGTTTTAAGCAAAAACTCACTTAATTGTGATGTTTAGTTTAAGAAAACAAGTCATCTTAAGCAATTTTGCTTCTCAAGTAAACATATCTTGATTTTGCAGTGGACTGTGTAAAGTGAAGATCATGGTAAATCACTAGTAATGTTTGGATAGTAATGTATTCTGACAGATAATAGCTAATATTGATCCACTAGATTCAGTTGAGTGCTATTACTTATGAATTAGTTAATTATAGTGTCTTGTTAGTTAATAGAATGTTAATAATGTGTTCCTGTGCAGTTATTTAACAGTGATGGAACAATATTCTAAAGTGTTTATCAACATTTGATCATATGACTATCATTATGAGGCTTTCTGATTGTTTATTATCTGTCGTTTTGTACAGTTCATATCCGGCGGAGGCATTACAGGATAAACCAGGTGAGGTTTCTGGATTAGACTTATTGTCCACTGATGTGTGTCATGTGATGGCATTAATACACCATTGTTTGTCAGTGTGAGAGAGTAAACTAAGCTCACTCGAGTTCATGACTTCACGTGGGCTGCAGTTTTGACAGTAAACAGTAATATTGCTCGCAGCTTTTATTAAAACTTAATTTGGCTCTGTTTCAAAACCTAGTAAGCTTCTTGACTGTTTACCGCCTACACCAGTGTTCCTCTGGAGAGTTTAATTTCAGGTGTGCTTAAAAACACCTGGCACAGCTTGGGTTGAGTGAGTGGAGTTGGAACAAAAGTGTCCGCCTTCTACTTTTGCATTCTGAAAGAGCCGACACTCGTACTCACATTTTGGTCAGTCGGTCAGAGTTGACAAATTTCACAGAAAATCACAGCGTTCACTGAACACAAGACTCTGATGATCACAGACTGTGAATCCGTTCAGATGCAGGAAATCAAACATGACATGTTGAACCGATTTTAGAACACACTGTTCGTTTGTCATGCGTCTCCTAGCAATGAAACACGAGTTTTCCTCTGTAAACATTTACAAAGTCAGCAAGTCTATGATGCCTATTGTTTTGAAACCTGATCAGATTTTCTAGTGTAGTGTATAGTATAGTGAATGTTCTCAGGATGTTCTTAGAATGATCTCAGTATGATCTCAGTATAATCTCAGAATGCTCTAAGTATGATCTCAGAATGTTCTTAGAATGTTCTCAGTATGATCTCAGGATGTTCTTAGAATGTTCTCAGTATGATCTCAGGATGTTCTCAGAATGTTCTCAGGATGTTCTCAGAATGTTCTGAGAAGGTTCTCAGTATGATCTCAGGATGTTCTCAGAATGATCTGAGAATGTTTTCACTGTGATCTCAGGATGTTCTCAGTATGATCTCTGAATGTTCTCAGAATGTTCTCTGTATGATCTCAGAATGTTCTCAGGATGATCTCAGAATGTTCTCAGTATGATCTCAGGATGTTCTCATGATGTTCTCAGAATGTTCTGAGAAGGTTCTCAGTATGATCTCTAAATGTTCTCAGAATGATGTGAGAATGTTTTCACTGTGATCTCAGGATGTTCTCAGTATCTCAGGATGTTATCATGAAGTTTTCAGAATGTTCTCAGAATGTTCTCATGATGTTTTCAGAAAGTTCTCAGTATGATCTCAGAATGTTCTCAGGATATTCTCAGAATGTTCTCAGTATGAACTCAGAATGTTCTCAGTATGATCTCAGAATGTTCTCAGGATATTCTCAGAATGTTCTCACTATGATCTCAGAATGATCTCATGATGTTTTCAGAATTTTCTCAGTATGATCTGAGAATGTTCTCAGAATGATCTCAGGATGTTCTCAGAATGTTCTCAGTATGATCTCAGAATGTTCTTAGGATATTCTCCGAATGTTCTCAGTATGAACTCAGAATGTTCTCAGGATGATCTCAGGATGTTCTCATGATGTTCTCAGAATTTTCTCAGTATGATCTGAGAATGTTATCAGAATGATCTCAGGATGTTCTCAGTATGATCTCAGAATGTTCTCAGGATATTCTCTGAATGTTCTCAGTATGAACTCAGAA
Organism: Squalius cephalus; assembly: GCF_949319135.1. Taxonomy (NCBI): domain Eukaryota; kingdom Metazoa; phylum Chordata; class Actinopteri; order Cypriniformes; family Leuciscidae; genus Squalius; species Squalius cephalus. The sequence continues at coordinate 35,378,181 of NC_137140.1, forward strand.
TGTTCTCAGTATGATCTCAGAATGTTCTCAGGATATTCTCCGAATGTTCTCAGTATGAACTCAGAATGTTCTCAGTATGATCTCAGAATGTTCTCAGGATATTCTCAGAATGTTCTCACTATGATCTCAGAATGATCTCATGATGTTTTCAGAATGTTCTCACTATGATCTCAGAATGATCTCATGATGTTTTCAGAATGTTCTCAGGATGATCTCAGGATGTTCTCATGATGTTCTCAGAATTTTCTCAGTATGATCTCAGAATGTTCTCATGATGTTCTCAGAATGTTCTCATGATGTTTTCAGAAAGTTCTCAGTATGATCTCAGAATGTTCTCAGGATGATCTCAGGATATTCTCATGATGTTCTCAGAATTTTCTCAGTATGATCTCAGAATGTTCTCAGAATGTTCTCAGTATGATCTCAATGTTCTCATAATGTTCTCAGTATGAACTCAGAATGTTCTCAGTATGATCTCAGAATGTTCTCATGATGTTCTCAGAATGTTCTGAGAATGTTCTCAGTATGATCTCAGAATGTTCTCAGTATGATCTCAGTATGATCTCAGGATGTTCTCCGCATGTTCTCAGTATGATCTCAGAATGTTCTCATGATGTTCTCAGAATGTTCTGAGAATGTTCTCAGTATGATCTCAGGATGTACTCAGAATGTTCTCACTATGATCTCAGAATGTTCTCAGTATGATCTCAGGGTGTTCTCCGAATGTTCTCAGTATGAACTCAGAATGTTCTCAGTATGATCTCAGAATGTTCTCATGATGATCTCAGAATGTTCTCAGTATGATCTCAGGGTGTTCTCCGAATGTTCTCAGTATGAACTCAGAATGTTCTCAGTATGATCTCAGAATGTTCTCATGATGTTCTCAGAATGATCTCAGAATGTTCTCAGTATGATCTCAGAATGTTCTCAAAATCTTCTCATGATGTTTTCAGTATGATCTCAGGATGTTCTCAGAATATTCTCATGATGTTCTCAGGATGTTTTCCTCTGTAACCATTCACAAAGTCAGCAAGTATTGCCTAGTGTTTTGAAACCTGTTCAGATTTTAAAAGTTTTCCAGCTTTAAAGAAAGTAAACGGAGCCTTTAAGCGACTGATTTGGTGTAAATATGGTAAAATAATATTTTTCTAATTTAATGGAACTAGAACTATTTTAATGACATTTAGTCGGTATTGAATGAATTATATGTATATTTATACAATCTTGGGTTATGGCTTTTTCATACATTCAGCCTTGCTTTATGGTTTTGTCTTCTTGAAGGATATGTGCTCTATAATATTCTAATAAGCATTAAAGCAGGAGCCAGAAATGTGGGTAAAATCCATTTTTAATTGGACGGACTCATTTTAATGAATATGTTTTGGAACAGAGACGTTGTGTAGCCATAGAAACTTTAACAACTGATTCAAAACAAGTTAAAAATCTTGTTTTGGTTGACATCTATATGCCAGTGTCCTAAAGCACATATATTAGGCCCTCTAGTCCAGAATGATTAGTAATATTAAATAGTAAATGATTGCTGTGATATAATTTGAAGTGAAGTGCAGTTCACCTCGCAGAGAGAACTTGTTTGATGTTAAAAATACAGAGGTGAGTCTGTATATGATATTATTACATGATAAATAAGATGTTTTGAAAATAGTTGTATAAGAAGCTGGAATCAAGTAAACATCGTCCATCACACACAGAGGTCAGATGCTGGTAAACAAGCTGAGTCGAGCGCTTCTGTCTGTGGTTACTATAGTAACGGATATTACAGCTAAATGACAAGCGAGTCGAATTAGCCCAGACTGAGGCTCTGAGTTGCTCAAATCATTTATGTCACACTCTCTGGATGTTTTCAGTGTTTTCAGGATGTTCTCAAAATGTTTTTAGAATATTGTCAGAATGTTTTCGTTCTTAGAAATTTTTTTTTTAGAATGTTTTAAGAATGTTTTTATGATGTTCTCAGATTGATCTCAGGATATTCTCTGAATTTTTCAGGATGTTCTCAGGATGTTTTCGACATTTTTCAAAATGTTCTCAGAATGTTTTCAGGATGTTCTCAGGTTGTTCTCATGTTATTCTCAGAGTGTTCTCGAGATATTCTTGGAATTTTTCAGGATGTACCCAGAATGTTTCCAGGAAGTTTTGGGGATTTTTCAGGATGTTTTCATAATGTTATGATATTGATATTCCGAGCTTGCTCTCAAAATGTTCTCAGGATGTTCTCAGAATTATTCAGGATGTTTTTATGATGTTCTCATCTTGTTCTCAAAATGTTCTCAAGAAGTTTTCAGAATTTTCTCAGAATGTTCTCAGGAAGTTTTCATAATGTTCTCAGGATGTTTTTATGATTTTCTCAAAATGTTCTCAGGAAATTTTCAGAATATTCTCAGAATGTTCTCAGGAAGTTTTCATAATGTTCTCAAGAAGTTTTCAGAATGTTCTCAAAATGTTCTAAATGTTTTCAGGGTGTTCTCAGGTTGTTCTTATACTATTCTCAGAGTGTTCTCGAGATGTTCTTAGAATTTTTCAGGATGTTCTAAGAATGTTCTCGGGAAGTTTTCAGAATTTTTCAGAATGTTTTTATGATGTTCTCAAGGTGTTGTCAGCTTGTTATCAAAATGTTCTCAGGAAGTTTTCTCTCAGAATGTTCTCAGGAAGTTTTCAGGTTGTTCTCAAATGTTCTCAAAATGGTTTTATGGTTGTTCACAGAATTTTTCATGACGTTTTCAGAATGTTTTTAGGATGTTCTCAGGGTGTTCTCAAAATGTTCTCAAGAAGTTTTCAGAATGTTCTCAAAATGTTCTCAGGAAGTTTTCAGAATGTTCTCAAAATGTTCTCAGGAAGTTTTCATAATGTTCTCAGGATGTTTTTATAATTTTCTCAAAATGTTCTCAATGTTCTCAGAATGTTATGTTATTTTCTCTGAGCATTTCTTTCTGTTCTAGAGCGGATCGGAGAGGCAGAAGTTCTCACGTTGTACCCAGAAGACACGTAACACCACTGCGATCAGCACAGCATCATATTAATGTCATGTTACTTGCATTATTGTAATAATCATAGTGTAATGCAATGTTAAGTTTTCATTTATTGCTAATAAAGCATATACATACACGGGTATTTGCGTACGCGTTTGTTTAATTTATTTTCTGTGGGAGTCACGTGTGTGATGCCATGAGTCGAGCAGTAAATCAAACGATTCAGACACTTTACAGCTCAATTCATATTTTAATGTATGGAAGATTTCATAAAAGCAATTTAACACATAAATGAACTGCAATCATAATTTCTACTAGAATATATACGCTGCGTTATTGGAATCACAATTTATAAATTGGTATAAGGTAATAATTTTCTTTGATAATCACATTATTTTGAGCCTAAAACATTAATTTAAAAGAACAATACAACCAAAAATTTAAATTCTGTCATCATTTACTGAACCTGAAACTGAAAACTACTCGCCTTCATAATGTTTTAGATATGACTTTCTTTCCTATGATTTTCACTGAAGTGAATAGTGACTTAAATTTCAATCAGAATGACTTTAGGAGACTCGACATGTATTGCACAAGTCAAATAGACTAATGTTACTGTGTCTAAAGCTGTGTCCTTTTTGCAGAGTAAAAACTTTGTAATTTCATGGAAAACACTTTTTTTTTCCCCCCCTGTTGCATTTCAATGAGTTATAGAGGGTGAGTAAATTTTTGGATAAACTATTTCTTGCTGCATGTAGTCCAAACAATATTGATCTGGCAATAACATCATGCGAAGATCTATGATGTTTGATTGCAGCACATCCAAGCACATTTTCAGATATTGTTGACATTTGATTTGAGAGTCCAGTGACTTCGGCGAACATCTCCATTTAATCTCAACTCTGTCCACGACAAACAATTGAGATATTCAAGAGATCTGGTGTAAGAGTCTTATTTCCCGGGCGAGTAAGTCAGCAGCTGCTGTTGATCTGGTTCTTATTCTCAATAAATGTAACCATGGTGACAAACTCAGGCGTTCTCACGTTACACTGTTGCCGAAATAAGAAAAACGATTTTCTTTGAGAGCAAATTGACTATCACTGAAAGCACAATCTGGCCATGTTATGGTGAAATGAGAACGCCCATTTCCCTGTAATAGAGGGTTGTCATTTTCACCCTATCATTTCTATTCATGCGCCATCATTCCAGACTGTATAATTATCATAAATCCCTCTGTAATGAGGTGTCAGATTCTATGTGATTTTAGGGGAGTGAACAGCGTCTTCACAGTGGAGCATGAAGGTTTTATTCGTTCTTTAATTGAATTGCCACATTCTAAACTGTAGTTCACAAATGCAATCAGAGAAGAAATCAAGAGTCAGCACAGAAATAAAACCATCCCACATTACACAGTCCATCCCACATTACACATCCATCCCACATTACACATCCATCCCATATTACACAGTCCATCCCATATTACAAAGTCCATCCCACATTACACATCCATCCCACATTACACAGTCCATCCCACATTACACAGTCCATCCCACATTACACATCCATCCCACATTACACATCCATCCCATATTACACAGTCCATCCCATATTACACATCCATCCCATATTACACAGTCCATCCCACATTACACATCCATCCCATATTACACAGTCCATCCCACATTACACAGTCCATCCCATATTACACACTCCATCCCATATTACACTCCATCCCACATTACAGTCCATCCCACATTACACAGTCCATCCCACATTACACAGTCCATCCCACATTACACATCCATCCCATATTACACAGTCCATCCCACATTACACATCCATCCCACATTACACATCCATCCCACATTACACATCCATCCCACATTACACATCCATCCCACATTACACAGTCCATCCCATATTACACATCCATCCCACATTACACATCCATCCCACATTACACATCCATCCCACATTACACATCCATCCCACATTACACAGTCCATCCCACATTACACATCCATCCCACATTACACATCCATCCCACATTACACATCCATCCCATATTACACAGTCCATCCCATATTACAAAGTCCATCCCACATTACACATCCATCCCACATTACACAGTCCATCCCACATTACACATCCATCCCATATTACACAGTCCATCCCACATTACACATCCATCCCACATTACACATCCATCCCATATTACACTCCATCCCACATTACAGTCCATCCCACATTACACAGTCCATCCCACATTACACAGTCCATCCCACATTACACATCCATCCCACATTACACAGTCCATCCCACATTACACATCCATCCCACATTACACAGTCCATCCCACATTACAGAGTCCATCCCACATTACACATCCATCCCATATTACACAGTCCATCCCACATTACAAATCCATCCCACATTACACATCCATCCCACATTACACAGTCCATCCCATATTACACAGTCCATCCCACATTACACAGTCCATCCCACATTACAAATCCATCCCACATTACACATCCATCCCACATTACACACTCCATCCCACATTACACAGTCCATCCCATATTACACAGTCCATCCCACATTACACATCCATCCCACATTACACAGTCCATCCCACATTACACATCCATCCCACATTACACATCCATCCCACATTACACATCCATCCCATATTACACAGTCCATCCCACATTACACAGTCCATCCCACATTACACATCCATCCCACATTACACAGTCCATCCCACATTACACAGTCCATCCCACATTACACAGTCCATCCCACATTACACACTCCATCCCACATTACACAGTCCATCCCACATTACACAGTCCATCCCACTTTACACATCCATCCCACATTACACACTCCATCCCACATTACACAGTCCATCTCACATTACACAGTCCATCCCACATTACACAGTCCATCCCATATTACACTCCATCCCACATTACAGTCCATCCCACATTACACAGTCCATCCCACATTACACAGTCCATCCCACATTACACATCCATCCCACATTACACAGTCCATCCCACATTACACATCCATCCCACATTACACAGTCCATCCCACATTACAGAGTCCATCCCACATTACACATCCATCCCATATTACACAGTCCATCCCACATTACAATGCCATCCCACATTACACATCCATCCCACATTACACAGTCCATCCCATATTACACAGTCCATCCCACATTACAAATCCATCCCACATTACACATCCATCCCACATTACACACTCCATCCCACATTACACAGTCCATCCCATATTACACAGTCCATCCCACATTACACATCCATCCCACATTACACAGTCCATCCCACATTACACATCCATCCCACATTACACATCCATCCCACATTACACATCCATCCCATATTACACAGTCCATCCCACATTACACAGTCCATCCCACATTACACATCCATCCCACATTACACAGTCCATCCCACATTACACACTCCATCCCACATTACACAGTCCATCCCACATTACACACTCCATCCCACATTACACAGTCCATCCCACATTACACAGTCCATCCCACTTTACACATCCATCCCACATTACACACTCCATCCCACATTACACAGTCCATCTCACATTACACAGTCCATCCCACATTACACAGTCCATCCCACATTACACACTCCATCCCACATTACACACTCCATCCCACATTACACAGTCCATCCCACATTACACACTCCATCCCACATTACACAGTCCATCCCACATTACACAGTCCATCCCACATTACACAGTCCATCCCACATTACACACTCCATCCCACATTACACAGTCCATCCCATATTACACAGTCCATCCCACATTACACAGTCCATCCCACTTTACACAGTCCATCCCACATTACATAGTCCATCCCACATTACACACTCCATCCCACATTACACAGTCCATCCCACATTACACACTCCATCCCACATTACACATCCATCCCACATTACACACTCCATCCCACATTACACAGTCCATCCCACATTACACAGTCCATCCCACATTACACACTCCATCCCACATTACACAGTCCATCCCATATTACACAGTCCATCCCATATTACACAGTCCATCCCACATTACACAGTCCATCCCACATTACACACTCCATCCCACATTACACACTCCATCCCACATTACACAGTCCATCCCACTTTACACAGTCCATCCCACATTACACAGTCCATCCCACATTACACAGTCCATCCCACATTACACACTCCATCCCACATTACACAGTCCATCCCACATTACACAGTCCATCCCACATTACACACTCCATCCCACATTACACAGTCCGTCCCACATTACACAGTCCATCCCACATTACCACACTCCATCCCACATTACACACTCCATCCCACATTACACACTCCATCCCACATTACACAGTCCATCCCACATTACACACTCCATCCCACATTACACAGTCCATCCCACATTACACACTCCATCCCACATTACACACTCCATCCCACATTACACACTCCATCCCACATTACACACTCCATCCCATATTACTGAACTGCATTAGTACATGAATGTTTGCGGTAAAAGCGTCTCTTTCTGCGGCCGCAGTGCATTAAAAAAGTGCTTTACTCACAGAAAGTCTTTTAGCTAGACTTCCCTCATCTCCTGTTCCTCACACTAAGCATCATATGACATGCATATAGTGCATGCATGAGTCATATTTCATCTTTGGCTGAATTATGACTGTGCATACACAGTCCATCCCATATTACACAGTCCATCCCATATTACACAGTCCATCCCACATTACACAGTCCATCCCACATTACACACTCCATCCCACATTACACACTCCATCCCACATTACACAGTCCATCCCACTTTACACAGTCCATCCCACATTACACAGTCCATCCCACATTACACAGTCCATCCCACATTACACACTCCATCCCACATTACACAGTCCATCCCACATTACACAGTCCATCCCACATTACACACTCCATCCCACATTACACAGTCCGTCCCACATTACACAGTCCATCCCACATTACCACACTCCATCCCACATTACACACTCCATCCCACATTACACACTCCATCCCACATTACACAGTCCATCCCACATTACACACTCCATCCCACATTACACAGTCCATCCCACATTACACACTCCATCCCACATTACACACTCCATCCCACATTACACACTCCATCCCACATTACACACTCCATCCCATATTACTGAACTGCATTAGTACATGAATGTTTGCGGTAAAAGCGTCTCTTTCTGCGGCCGCAGTGCATTAAAAAAGTGCTTTACTCACAGAAAGTCTTTTAGCTAGACTTCCCTCATCTCCTGTTCCTCACACTAAGCATCATATGACATGCATATAGTGCATGCATGAGTCATATTTCATCTTTGGCTGAATTATTACTGTTCACGGGCTGTATTTGTATGATTGTAGCTCCTAAAGGAACTTGTTTGAGACCCAGCTCATCTAATGATCTGAACAAATGTGGAGCAATTATGTCTTCCACAACACTTGATCCATTAATACTAATCTTTTCTTTTCTTTTCTACCCTATTTAAAAAAATAAAATAAAATAAGGCTTCATACACTGCATTAGACTAAACTGGGAAGGGTCACAGCACTTGCATATTGGTGTCCTATTGTTAGTTTAACTGCATCTATTTCTCTCCTCATTAATTAGCTTTGGATAAAAGCATCTGCTAAATGATTAAATGTAAATGTAAAAGTAATGTCTTGAACACTTGAACATACACCAAACCCACTCTCAGATTCAGAGTAATACACAAATCATTTCTGTCCGCAGAAGATGCAGATCGTTCGCCATGTTGTGAATCTTCTATTGAACAGCTTCTGTTTCAGCAGGGAACCGACTTCAAGATCTCAGGGATTGAACCTGTCAGTTTCATCAGGCTTGCAACATTAATATGTGCATGTGAAACACTCTTCCATAGTTGCTTGATGTATTATTGACTCTCTTTCAAAGAATGATAAATAATATCTTTATATTAAAAATATAATTATTTTCAAGATACATGTCAGGTCACATTTGAACCAAAAATGAAAAATCATATTCCACATGAAGAAAATAAGATGTGATCTAGACATGAGAGACTGTTGAGCAGTGATTTACAGTATACTGAAAGGAGAGTTTTTACTATTAAACCCAGTTTTATTCCGTGTCATGCAGGAATCTATAATTAAAACGCTTCTATTTCAGCGGGGAACCGAGTTCAAGATCTCAGAGATTAAATCTGACAGTTTCGACAGTAATATGTGCCTGTGAAACGCTCTATAATTGCTGCTTGATATTTGACTCTCTCTCAAAGAATGATAAATGTAAAATTGGTGATGGAATGTGGAGAAAATGTTCATCGGAATGTAAACATGAAATCAAATTGAACTCTTTTTACACACATTTTGAACGATTCATCATTGTACAATATTCTAAAGAAAAGTCTTTCAGTGGAATGCAACAACTCTCTGGCTGGAATAGCTCTGAAATGGCTTTCCGTTCCGGTTGATGTCATATAATGTGTGTTCACCAACAGGAAAATACTGGTTTTGTAGTGTTAGGCCTCTGTTGTAAGATGATGCCGCCTTTCTAAAATCTAACCAGTAGTTAATACAATTATATAATATAATTGTATTAACTACTGGTTGTCGGGCGGAATCCTCGCATCTCCAAAACCATTATTTTTCAGGAAATTAAAAAAACGGCATATTTTTTTGAGTTATTAAACATTGTATTATTAAAGTTGGTATTATACCTTATATTGCTATCATATACTGTTATGCACCAACATTAACACAACATTTCCCCAAAATCATGTTTAATTGGAGATATGAGATTTATGACTTGGGAGCAGGGAGATACGAGGTTAATGCCATGCCATGGTTAAAGCAACACCAAAGCACTTTTCCTCTTCGGTCCCCCTACAGGTTATTGTCCATTACCGCAGTCGTAAATCATTATCCAGCACCGGCTTTGGAATGAACGATGTCCACAGACAAGGTAGAGTATGTTGCATGATTTCATGAAAGTATGATGTATTGTGACACCAGAAACGAAGAAAAACTAAATAATGACTATTGTAACGCTTGCCGTAAAGCAAGTCAAATTTGTAGTTTTCTTATGTCTCGTTCGAACTACAGAAACGCGACCCGGTTTGGCAAACTTGCATAGTGCGGTTATAGCAGATATAGAGCCGCATAGCGAATGCAGAAGTGCCGTTCACCCTGTTACGACTTGATGAACCGCTGATATGATTTTGGAAACGTTATTTTAAGGTAAAAAATGTTCCTCAGTGTTGCTTTAACTGCTCAAGTTGAATACAGTCACATTCAGTTAGGCTCCCAATACTGCTGTAATAAGCAACAAATTACATGTATCTATATCTACTCCGCTAACATGGAACTTTGACTAACATTTTGGCACAAGTTTTTTCAGCAAGTAAATAGAATGTTCATATAAAGTTATCTGGTCTTTAATAATGTTCTTAAAACATTAGCACAAAAACATTAGTTATACATCATTCATGGATTTTTCTGAAACATTTCAGTTGGACATTCCTCTGACATTTTTTTAAATGTAACAACTTGTTTCGGAACATTCAGAGAACATTCAAAAGTAACGTTTGTATAATGTTTGAAGAATGATGGAATGGAATGTTTACAACAAGAAAAGGAAAAAAAAAAAGTTAAAACGTTAAAAAAACTGCACAGAAATAAGGTTAATCGGGACGTGTGTTTGGAGCGCAGCCAGTGTTTGAGCATGTGGTCAGCAGGTGAAGTTCAGTCTCAGCGTCATTCCTCCTCCTCAAGGACACCTGCTGGCTGATAACAGAGAGATACACACTTCAGTGTCTTCAGCACGCGCACACACAGCTGTTCTCAGAGTGCTCGAGTGACATCTGACCTTTGTACTGACATTAGAGGTCACTTCACGTATGACCTCCACGACCCGCATCCACTCTACAGAAGCAGCTTCTTCGTGAGCGTTTCGGTGCAAAAGTGATTAATAGAACCAAGCGAATCTGATCCTCCTTTATCATTGGAGAACAAAAGACATCGAAAGCATGCTGTAACTGTCAGAACCACTTCTGTAGTTCAAAATGAGCCTAAACGATGCGTTTACATGCCATTGACGTCTATTGGGTGATTGAAAACTCAAAATAATAATAATAATAGATGCAATATCGCTGAACAGCAAAGTAAAACTAACAGTTTGAGTGATGCATGTCAGTGCTGATTGATTTATGAATCTGTCATCATACTGTATGTGATGCAACTTCACAAATTATTCACACTGTTATTAAAGGATGGAGCAGAAAAACTTACATTTAACCTTCAGTTCATGCATGAATAAATATAGCCTGTTTGATTGTAGGGTTAGAGTTAGTTAGACACACACACGCACGCATACACACACACAAAGTAAATAACATTATAAATGTGGAAAAAGTGACGAAAGTACTGCAGAATTATATGAGCCCTTTAATCAGTTCCTGAATAGAAACTAATGAACTTCAGTCTTTGGTCTGCTCATTTCAGCAAGAGCTTGTCAGATATCCCTGCAGTGTGTGGAGGGTCGACCAATTACTCGAGAGTCTCATGTGGTGCATTAAGCACTTATGAAACTGCATTCGTTTACCACGCGTTCTGAGCTGAACAAAGATAAATATATCATTCGAAGCAGTCGTTGAGTTGAGCAGTAGATCCAGAGTGCCATCATCACACGGCGTCTCTAAAAGCGTCAGAGATCTCCACTTTACATGCAACAAACTTTACAGTTTTATTCTATATTTTAAAGAGCACTTTGTCCATTTGCCTTTATGACGTTATATTCCTAAACACATGGTGAAAATGATTGTCTGTTGACAGATGGAGTGAGAAAAGAGAATCTCCTCTATAAAAACCTCGAATACGTCAAGAATCTTCAACCTGGATTTATTCAGTGTTCAGATTTGTGTTCTGGAAATGTATCTAAATTACAAATAACAACTTATTGTTTCTATGGTTTCGAGATCATTCCACTTCTCAATCACAAACTATTACCTGTAACTATTCATCATGATAATTAGTCCTCACTGCAGGCTTAAGCAGGCGATGCGTTTAGTTGTTGGATTGTAAACACACTCTTATTAGTGTGTAGGTGCTTGACCTGTGACCTTTGTGTTGACTTCATGTATTAGCTGTGATTTAAACCATCACAGAGGCTCGATAGGTGACGGATGATGATGATGATGGACCACAGAAGACCTCGTTTCCTTCGAGGCATTTCACTGGTCTAGACACGACAGCCACTGGTCTGAGGTCAGTGAGGACAAACGCAGGGACTCTAATGCAGCGCTTCGACTCATTGATGTATTTTGCTTCAGAGTGAATGTAAGAGAAAGCAGTTTTCTTGCCATGCATTAGCAGGTGGAACGGACACATCTCAGATGAATCAGACGAGTTAGAGCTCTTAATGACGTAACACTCACTAAACCACACACACTTCAAATGTGCAGCGGAAAGATCCAGAAACTCTTGCTGAGAAGCTCAGAAGGGTAAAAGCATGCATTATAAAAGCAGAAGTGTTGTGAAAGGTTCAAAAGGCAATGGGATGCGTTCAGATTTTAGAGTTCAGAGATCACTTGAAAACTTTCTTCATAAATTATATGACATTTAGGCGGTAATTTGACGTAAAATGCTGCATTCGGTTGATAAATTCTTGCAAAAAACATTTACTGGCTGATTCATGATCAGTTAGAGCTTTATTTCACGACATGATTTTATTTTCTCTTACTTTACTTAAATATTTAGGGCTTAATGAAGATAAAAAGTGTTTGAATAGCAAATAAAATTTAATTCTATTTGGATTATGCAGTTTAGACCTAAACTAATGTGATGCATGTCTGTCCATAATGCATTAAGGAAACGGGTCAGATCAGATTTCTGCACTCAGAAAATCAAGACATTAACTATTTGCATTTATTTGATTCTATTTAATCAATTCTTTCTCAAATTCTATCTCAAATCAAATCATTCTTTCAAATTGCTTAAAATCAGCATAAATCTGTTCATTTAGAAAACTTTTCCAGTTAACAAGTATGAACATGGTCTGTTTCTTTTATGTATGACAGACAAATATGCATCACATAAAGTGTAGTAGTTACTTAGTTTGTTAAAACTGTGTAATCCAAATGCATGAATATTTGACATGCAATAGAAATATCTTAAATGTATTTTAGGCCTTTTTTTTGAGTGCATGAAGTAAACAGAAACTGCATAATCTATTCATACTGCAATGTAAGCCCTACAAAGTGTTTGTTTGGTGAATTTCGCTGGTCTAATAAGTGTTTTATGCCACATTTCTCAAACTCACTGCATGCTGGATGAAATGTAATTGGTTTTCTCACACGAGAGACGGTGAGAGAGGGAGTTTCAATGCGCTGCTGAATTCATCACCCTCAGACAGATGAACTTCTCTAGAGCTTCAATCACTCCATGCATACGACACACAATATCATGGACTTGATGCATTCTGGTCATTCACAAAGTCAGTTTTAAACGAATGCAAGACTGCACGTTTTGTTTGCAGAATTATTTGAATAGTTAACCAGCCAAATGTAGTGTTTCTGTCATCAGCAGGTCAACAGAAGCAAAACCTTCAACAAAAAACAACGTTCACATAACCAACTTCTATAAAGTGACTCGACTTTATCCAAAAGAAATCGACTGAACAGTGAAAGTGACCTGTGTGTGTTCGCTACTCTGAACAGCTTTCTGACTATTGATTAGCATCATTCAATGGCTCATCTGATCTAGATGACATCGAGCAGAAAAGAGTCGTTCAGAAGTGCGTTTGGATGAAAAGCTGTTTTCAGAACGAATAATAACTCACTGCTTACTGTTTTTGATAAATAAATAAAAAATTGAATGATGATTTTAGCAGTAGGGTGTGAGATTGTCGTCACATAAATCACTCACAATTACACTTATAATTCATGTCGACATTAAAACTGTGAAAACCGTCATTTATTTCTACAATACTGAGAGTTACAAAAGCAGCTTTGTGTAATAAACAGGAAAATTACAAGTTCATCAATTATTCAAGTGACTTTAAGTCAGTTCAATTCAGTTCGACAACACTGTAGTGTCGATGTTGCAAACTTCTATTATGAAACTAATTCGATTCAGCCAGAAGCACAGAAGACAGCGATTCAGCGCAGTTCAGTTTTATTGTCATCCGATATAGTGTCAGTGCAGTCAAATCATTAATATTACTGGAATATGAAGTCAAACCCATTAAAAATACTAATATTATCCTCTGAGCTGGAGTTTTCTGCGGAGACCCTCAGGACAGACTGAACAGCATCATTTCTCTTCTGGGATAGACCTCATTTTTTCTAGACTGAATTCATTCTGCCTAATTGATCATTTCAGGCATGAAAATGAGAAAAGACTTTAATTCGACACCCCAGGCTGAGGTAACCGCTTTAATCGCAGTGTTTCGGTGCATCTGTTGCAGGATGTTTCTCAATGCAAACAGATTAGAGAAATCCAGCATGTTCAACATGAGGTGAGTGTGTGTGTTGTGCTGGATGTGCTTCTGCTGCTGGCATGCAGAGGTGTGGATGTTATTCGGGGTGAAGGTTTCTCTCAGGGTTTAACAGAGGTTAAGGTCAGTGTTAGGGTCGCTCTGCTGATCTCTCATTTCTAGATACTGGGCAATATTCAAGCTTTAAACACCTTGGCGAGAAAAAAAGATTTGTAAATATGTATAAATAATCTTCTGATGGTGTTTTGGAGAATCAAAAATGAAAACAAATGCTAACACTTAACAGCAAAGTCTCATTTGTTGTCATTATTTAATGCACTAACTAACATGAAGTAGTAATATGTGTTTCACATTTATTAACCTTCGTTAATGCTGATTAAAAGGTGTTTGTTCATTTTAGTTCACAGTGCATTAACTGATTAACTTTGATTTTAATGTAAATTAATGTATTAGTAAATGCTGAAATAAACACTGACCAAGATTAATAAATGCTTTAGAAGTATTGTTTATTGTTAGTTTATGTTAACCAATGTCATCAACTGATGGTAAGAAATTAAACCTTATTGTAAAGTGTTTCCAAACGACTGACTGTCTATAACTAAGGGAATAAATTTAACTGACTTCAAAAAGACTTGGTAAGACATGAAGGTGACAGAATTGTGATTTTGCTCTTAAAAAATGTATTAGTAAAAGCTGAAAATATGCATTAACTAAGATTAATAAATGCTGTAGAAGAATTGATCATTATTAGTTAATGTCGACTAATGTCTAATTTATGGGAACAAATTAGACCTTATTGTAAAGGGTTACAAACTACAAAATCACTGAACGACTAAACACAAAATCTGACTTCAGTTAACAATTAACTGACTTTAAAATACTTGGAAAGACATGTGACAAAATTGTGTTGTTGTCTTTTTTGCGCTAGTAAATGCTGAAACTATACATTAAGATCAATAAATGCTGTAGTATTGATCATTGTTAGTTCATGATCACTAACAAAAATATTGTAAAAGGGTTACTAACTAATTAACTAAAATATTGTAAAAGGGTTACTAACCAAACAAACAACTAATTAATGGTAACAAAAGAAACCTTATTGTAAAGTGTTACTAACTAACTAAAATATTGTAAAATGGTTATTAACTAACACCAATATTGTAAAGTATTACCAAACAACTAACCAACTTATTGTAAAGTGTTACCAAACAGCTAACCAACCAACCAACCAACCAACTAACTTATTGTAAAGTGTTACCAAACAGCTAACCAACTAATCAACCAATCATCTAACCAACCAACTAACTTATTATAAAGTGTTACCAAACAGCTAACCAACTAACCAACCAACCAACTAACTTGTTGTAAAGTGTTACCAAACAGCTAACCAACTAACCAACCAATCAACCAACTTATTGTAAAGTGTTACCAAAGAGCTAACCGTGTTACCAAAGAGCTAACCAACCAAGCAACCAACCAACCAACTAACTTATTGTAAAGTGTTACCAAACAAACAACCAATTAATGGTAACAAATGAGACCTTATTGTAAAGTGTTACCAAACAGCTAACCAACCAACCAACCAACCAACCAACCAACCAACCAACTGTAAAGTGTTACCAAACAGCTAACCAACTAACCAACCAAGCAACCAACCAACTAACTTATTGTAAAGTGTTACCAAACAGCTAACCAACTAACCAACTCAAATATTGTAAAGTGTTACCAAACAACCAATTAATGGTAACAAATGAGACCTTATTGTAAAGTGTTACCAACCAACTAACTGACTAACTAATTTCAATTTCTATCTGAACTTTACCAGATAGCTATTAACTTCAAAAGACTTGTAAAGACATGACCGTGACAGATTTGTGATTTCTGACTGAACTGTTCCTGTCAGCTATAGGAGGTTCCACTTCTAACAGTGAAAACCTGAATTCTTCTCCATCTCGAATGTGGCCTTGACTGAACCAAATCCTATCTTGTAACTGTAGCCGTTATCTTGTGCCGTGTCCTTCACCGGCTCTATAAAGCTGTGTGTCGTCCTCCTCCTCTCCGCCATCTCAGCGGGAGCGAGTGAACATGCAGCGGGCCGTCCTGAAGCTCTGCTGTGGGATCTCTTATCCACATGTACGAAGCATGGCAGGTACTGGACCTCAACATGTGCATGAGTTTCTCTGTGCTGTGTTTTACTGTTTAGTAACACTTTCCTGGGTAACACTTTATTTTGATGGTCCTTTTGAACATTCTACTAACTATAAGCAACTTTGCAACTACATGTCAACCAACTGTCATTACAGTATTAGTAGAGTATTGGTAGAGTGCCTGTTTAATATCTGCTAATTCTTTATTGTGATGCTCCCTAACAGACAATCTACTGACTATAAGTAACTTTGCAACTACATGTCAACTTATTCTAACCCTACCAGTGTATTTATACTCGATTAACACTTTAATGAGAGATAGTAGACATGTAGGTGCAACGTTACTTATAGTAGCGTTGGCGCTCGCAACGCCAAGGTCATGGGTTCGATTCCCAGGGAAAGCAAGAACTGATAAGAATGTAACTCTGTATCTTGAAATGCAATGTAACTTGCTTTGGATAAAAGCGTCTGCCAAATGCATAAATGTAAATGTATTGCGTGTGTTTGTGTCCTGCAGGTCTGCAGCGTGCAGCTCTCGCAGCGTTCGGGCAGGAGATCTCCGTTCGCTTGCAGAGCCGGGGACAAATGAGCCATCCCGCATGGAGCCCGTCGAGATGGACTCGACACCAGGAGGAGGAGAGTGAGTCTGTGCATTCATTTACCTTACAGTATTCTAGCAAATGTCTAAAGATGAGTACAATTCTCAAAACAAACTAACTGTTCAAAGGTTTTAAATGAAGTTTCTTCTGCTGCACTAAGGCTGCATTTATATCTGGTCAGAAATACAGTAAAATTGTGAAATATTTTTACAATTTATAATAGCTGTTTTAATATATTGTAAGCTGTAATTTATTCTTGTGATCAAAGCTGAATTTTCAGCATCATTACTCCAGTCTTCAGTGTCACGTCATCCTTCAGAAATCACTCTAATATGATGATTTGATGATCAAGAAACATGTATGATTATTATCAATGTTGAAAACAGTTGTGCTTTATATATATATATATATATATATATATATATATTTTTTTTTTTTTTAATTCAGGATTCTTTGATAAATAAAAAGTTCAAAAGAATAGCACTTATTTGAAATATTTGTAATATTATTAATAGTCAGTTTTGAACAATATTTTTGTAGAAACTGTGACACAATCCGTTTTTCAGGATTTTTTGATGAATAGAAAGTTAAAAAAACAGCATTTTTTTAAAATCTTTTGTAACATTATAAATGTCTTTCCTGTCACTTTTGATGCAAATGCTTCCTTGCTTAATAAAAGTATGTTACTTTCAAAACAAAAATCATACTCACCCCAAACATTTGAACTGTAGTTTTTACTTAAATCTAATTTATTTATCCGGCAAACAAGAAAAGAAAACAATTTGCTGAAAGAATAAGAACTACATGTTTAGAAAGTTCCATCTTCAAGACAATCTGACTGTCACTCATTTACTTGCATCCGATCACTCACTAACAGTGCAGAATCTGAAACATGCATTCAGTGCTTTTCTTTTCCTTTTGCATCATTTCTTTTCTTACTGCATGTCATCAGAGACAGACCCAGCAGAGCAGAGGACGGCTGCATTGGCCGATGAGGACGTGTTTTATCTGAGACGAGGAGAAGAAGCCCTGAATGAAGCTCTAGAGATCGTGGAGTCCAAGGATGGATGGAAACCTGAGATGGCCGAGGTGATTGTCTTTGAATTGAAACATTTTCCTGGTGTGCAGTTCGCCAGAACATGTTCTCACAGTGAACGATGGACGTCTTTTCCCTGTAGAAGAACGGAGACGTGATCTATAGCAAAGTTCTCATGGGAAACCGGAAGGTTTTCCGACTGGAAGCCGAACTGGACGCGTCTCCTGAGGAACTTCACGACATCTTGTTCGTCAGAGTGGAGGAGATGCACGAGTGGAACCCCAACATCAGACGCATCCGAGTAAGTCAAGTCAAGTCAAGTTTATTTATATAGCGCTTTTCACAACATAGGTTGTATCAAAGCAGCTTCACAGTAATAAATTAAAACAATACATCAATGTTTGTTTCTAATGGAACGTCCATGTTTGGTAATGCTGATCAATAGTATCGTTGATTGATTAGTTAAATTAAATATCCAAATATCCCCAACTGAGCAAGCCAAAGGCAACAGTTGACAACAAAAAAGTCGTAACAATGAACGCCTTCCCATATGCACTTGACTAAGTCGTAAGTGTGGGAAACTCAGAACTTTCTTTAAATATGTGGCATGTCAGTGAGAAAATATGGGCAACGAAATATTCATCATTTTGTAGAAGCATATTGTAGAAAAGCTATATCTACATCTTGCTCCGGTTAAAGTGACATGTCGTAATTAATGGTGCGTTCAAGTCCTCCTGGGAAGTTCGTATTTACGAGGTGGGAAGTCGTGTTTAGTCGCAATTACACAAAAATACAGCAAGGTTCTTAAACTCTAGTTCTATAAAATGAAGAACGAAGAAATGTGCATCAGGTGTACTTTGCTTTTTGTGTTTTTAATTAATTTATGAAGCCACGTTGCAAAACGTTATTGTTACATATTATATTTTTATAGTATAATGCCATCATATTCTGTGCAGCCAGTTAGCTTACTTTGCTGTAAATAGAAAAGTCTAGCAATATCATCTACTAAATACCTTTAAAGCTGCAGTCTGTAACTTTTTTGGGTTAAAAATTATCCTAAATAAATTGAGCAAGTGCATCACCAGTGTTGAAAACTCTCTGCTTGCCGTAGCTCGACTCAAACCGGTAACCATGTAATAATGTTTTTAACTCCAGTGGTACTGGTGGATTTCCGCAGGAAATTCGAGCAAGTCTTTGCGTCATTACGTCACATCTGTCCACATAGAGAAGAGTCTCGGCTAGTCGGCGGTGAGTGTGAGGATGCTGGAGATTTATAGGCTTTTCTCACAGCACTGGATATAATTAAACTGAGCAATTTGATGGCGGATCCAGAAAGGGTCAAACGACGATCACCAGCTGGAGATTCACCCGCTGTAAAACTCGAAAGTCTTCGGACTTCGGAGCGGCTACAGAACAAGAGAGACTGACACCGGCCCGTGCGGAAACAAGGATAATATCGGAAGGGCTTTAAATGTCACGCAATGCTGATGATGTTAACATTAACAATCTGAGAACAAAGTATAATTTGCACTGTTTGACGTGATTTGATGAGCGATCGTTAGATTTAATCAGCGTGATTTACTGCAATGCTTTTTTTCTCTTAGTTGCTCAGAACAAAAGTGGATGTTGTTCAGATTTACACATTTTTCGGTGAAAATTCTTATGTTGGTCAAACTTCCCAAAAGTATAATGTGTGATTGCGAATACCAGTATCCACACCGGCGGCGACTGAAAACAAAACATCGGATTCATCCGCGCCGTGCCGAGCCGAGGCACAACCCACGTAAAGCTGATGATTCAGCGAATAACTGAAATTGCAGATTTTGAACAGAGATGGCGACAAAGAGGAGAAACTACGGACTGCAGCTTTAAGTATTGTGGTATTCCACCATGTTTCTCACTGACACGCCCACAACCTGTAAACATCGCGGCTTAAAGAAAATCCTGAGCTTCCCACTCGTATTTACGACATAGTTCATGTGCATTCAACTCGTAAATAAGACGCACCATAAGACTTTGCAACTTGTAAATACGAACTTCCCAGAAGGACTTAAACGCACCATTAAACAAGCACATTTACTTCGCAGGTTCTGAAGCATGTGGGGAGGAACACCATGGTCACACACGAGGTGTCGGCAGAAACAGCGGGAAACCTGATTGGCCAGCGGGACTTCCTGAGCGTCAGATATTCGTCGAAGAGCGAGTCACGTGTGTATATGGGCGGAGCCGCGACGCAGTTCGAGTCCCTGCCGCCTCAGCCGGGGTTTGTCAGGTAAATGCAGCGCACATCAGAAAGGGTTAATTCAATTATGCCTTTGCCAAAAAGTGATTATAAATTTAAAGTAGTTAATTTACTCATCCTCCCCAGACAGCAACATAGTGTCGGCCCAGATCCGGCCCACATCTTGTACACGTGGATTGCACACTTTACGGATGTGGGCCGGATCTGAGCCGACACTATGTTGCTGTCTGGGTCGTTCCAATAACACGTGACGTCTTCTGTAAAATGCAAATCACATTTTAGACGAAATGTCTGAGCTTCTGTTTCCCTGCAAACCATTTCAACGTTGTGATTAATTAGATTTTTTTTTTAAGGCAAGACACCACAGGTGATTTGGGTACATATTTTAATTAATTGATATTACCTCATTTTCCCAGTTGATTTATCTCAGTACATTAAGACAAATGTTTTATTTTACAAGTTTTCGGAAATGTTGTGTTTGAGTATGCAAATGAGGCATTATTGCATATTTGCTCACATTTGCATACATTTCCAAAACACCCATCTGAACA
This sequence comes from Squalius cephalus, assembly GCF_949319135.1. Classification (NCBI taxonomy): domain Eukaryota; kingdom Metazoa; phylum Chordata; class Actinopteri; order Cypriniformes; family Leuciscidae; genus Squalius; species Squalius cephalus. Next base: position 35,399,347 of record NC_137140.1, read on the forward strand.
TTGGAAAAAGCTGTTTTTCATTTTCTTGATATATTAGAGTTTAAGATTTAAATCTCTTTAATCATAAAATACAGTCAACAGTCCAAACTATTTTTTGAGGAATAAAATATGATATACACTAGTCAACATTTGACCTTTCATCAAAGTTATACATGAATTTTTAACAATACCCGTTCTTGTCTTAGGACAACTTTGATGAACTTTTTTGATCCACTTCAAATGTTGACTACTGTATAATATCAGTCAAATTATGTATGAACAAACCACTCTGTAAAAACCTTAAGAATATAAATAGGAATAAAACTGTAAAGTTTGTTGTATTTAAAGCTGCTGAAAGTGCAGATTCAAACAGATAGTGTGATAGTGATTGTGTAATAAAATAAAACAAACACTTAAATGCACATTTTGGATATTTTCTGTCCAAAAGAAGACATTATTAAAGCAAAATCTCATAATTGACCAGTGCATGAAAAAGCAACGGTTTTATTTTCATAGACAAATTTGGGTCTGTTTGTCGCACAAAGCCCTTATGCGACTTCAGATGATGTTATGATGTTATGTTTGTTTAATACGGGTTTGGGTTGATGAGAGATTATAACAATTCAAATTTGGAGTCACTAACAGGACACAATCTGAAAGTGTTTTCTCTCAGTCATTCTGTGAGTGTTTGTGGTTTAGGGCTGAAGACGGACCCACCTGCATCATCCTACAGCCGCTCCAGGATCATCCAGACCGCACTCGCTTCATCTGGCTGCTCAACATGGATGTCAAGGTACAAAACACGAGTGTGTGAATTACAGGCTCGGAAATTAACGGGGGCTTAGGGCAAAAAACGGCACTAAAATCAACAAAAAGATCAGATAAGGGTGCAAAACAAAACAAAAAACCTAAATCTGTTTCTGCATCGCATTTAGATCTGTCAACGTTGCGTCACATTTGTTTTTCAGCATTACGCATTATAACCAATCACATACGTTTCTGTTGAGTTTATGAATGCAGTGGCCAATCAGAGGCCTTAAGATTACTCCCCACTAAAAACCTTTGAATCTGCACTGTTTCAAGTTCTCTCATCAATGAGAAAGCGCAGATACGATGTAAGAGATTAATTTTGCACTAATTATTACTTTCTTTGAGAACAAAGTTGAGATGTTGCCCAGAGAGAAAAAAACAATAGGTGTCGGAGGAAAAGGTGCACGTTACTCAAACGTCACACTCGTCCGCATACATGGGGATCGAGTGAGAAAAAGTATACAAACTTTTTAGTTTGGAAATAGTTATCCAACTCTGGTCACAAATATAAAAGGAAATAAAAGAAAGAGTACAAAGGTCGGTAGAGCGGTTATCTCTTCTCCTCACCAGTCAAATCTATTACTAACACTCCACGCACATGCGCAGTTCTCATTGAGTGACTGTTAGGCTACAACTGTTGTAAATTATTTTTTCCGAAGCTTGAATAACCGTTTTGTTTTTCATGCTACTAAAATAGCCATTATTTATAAATTATTCTTAGCCTGTTTTTTCTGTATGACGTGCCCTACACACAAAAACGTTTTTATGTATTTCATTCAACATTAATAATCATTACAAAATAGACAATAATTATTTATTTTTTTCGTAATATTGCAGCCCTACACTTTATAGGCTATTTACATACAATTGTGGCAAATTTACACTGCAAAGTGACACAGAAGCGCTTCTGAGATGGCATTTAGGTGTCTTTACAAAGACAATGCTGCTCAAAGATGGCATATATGCATTTACACAGCAATTATAACTTGTACTTTTTTAGACATAACTTAGTCAGGCTTTACACAGATTTGACTTGAGCAGGATTAAAGTCATAAATAATGCATCTTCTGTTCCACCATTGCGCGTGTTGATGTTAATCGGGTTTTATTGCCAACAGTCTTCAGTATTGGGTTGAAGTGTATCAGATGTGTTGAATGTGTGCTTGTGTTTTCAGGGTTGGCTGCCACAGTCGCTAGTGAACAAAGCTCTTCCTCGAGCACAAGCGGACTTCACTAAACACCTGCGTCTCCACCTGACCGCACAAAACCCAGAACACAGGAGATGAGAGACGCTGAAGCTTCTGTCAGGCTTCAACACTGACGATATAGGAAGACAGACATGCAACATACACCTCAGATCACGACTGTACAGCAGACGAACAGTACCACCAAACTCATGTGGAAGTTATCGAAGATGAAAATCAGCTACTTGTGAAATTGATTTGACCATATGCAATAGAAATAAAAATATTTTTCACAGTGCCACACTACCATTGTGTCTCTTGCTATGCTTCACAAAATCATAGTGGTGGAAACAGGGGCTGTTTTGAAGGTGAATAATGACTGAATCGTTTTAGGTGAACTATTCCTGTAACCTTCACCTTTCAGACGACTTGTTATCAGTCAGCACTCACACATCTGTGACATTAGCAGATGGATGATAATCTCACGTCAGTTTGACAGACCCTGTGTGAATTCACTGTGGATTTGACACTTCAAAGGGACTAATGGCATGCTGGAAGAGGTATTGGGGTCTCAGGAGTGAACATTTATCTTTAATAGTCTCTGAGAACAGCGGACAATCAGTAGAACAGCTTTTAGAGAGCAGGAGAATGACTCAAGAACATCAGTAGAGGACAATGACTCCATTCAATACACTGAAAAGACCTTAGACATGCCTCAGATCCACAATATAATGTCTGAACTTATCAAACGCTCAAGGATTTTAGCACTTTATTTTTTAGAGAAACTAGCAATAGTTTTTGCAGAAAAGCAAAATTTGTTGTAATTTTCCCTCCTGTCACACAAATGAAGGAAAAATCTTTGCGCTTGTGATCACAAGTCAAATATGCAGCATTTTTAGGTGCACTATTGATCTTACATTTAAATTTTTTACATTTTTTTATTTTCTCAAATAAATATGCACGACTAACTCAAATCGCATGAAAGTTTAAAATGTACAAATGTTTTTAAAACGGCATGTTCGCCAGGGCTAAAAGTTCTCTATTGTCAATAATGAATGCGTGTTGTAAATTATTAACTAAATTCTCGAGCTGGTCTCTGAGCTCGGCTGGCTTACATTATGATGCGCTTACAAAGTTAAAATCAATGCAAAAAAAATACATAAATAATAAAATCTATATTCCACTTGCTGTACACACAGCTATGCAACATCTTCAGTTTCTGCAAGGGATGGGTGGAGATTGATTTGTTTCCTCGCATCCATGTGCGATCTGACTTTTTAATTTCTCCTCTCCAGCTGTCATAATTAATCAAAACGGGTTCAGATCAGCTGTTGCATTAAACATGAATTTGCTGGTATACTCTATTTTAAAAAAACCATCATGAGTTCATGAATTTTTGTTTTAATAATAGGTACAAATCTGACAAATTCTCAGTTAAACATTTAAAAATGTATGATGCAAATATTTTTCTTTAGTCATATTGTTTGCTGAAGGGAAATTAAATATAAATCTCAGATATCAGCACTGAAGTTTGTTTCATGTCACATTAATACACTGCAAACCTGATATTCCTTCAGTGTGTATTTTTTCCACTTAAAGGCACACTACATAACTTCTGGCCCTCAAACTGCACACGGATAAGTTTTGGCTGTGCTTAGTCTCTGCGGATGAATATGATTCTTCACAATAGATGATGCTTTACAGTGAACTCTGTTAGAGAGATACATATCTGTTCAATAAATCTCCTTACTCTCCTGTTGAGTAATAAAACACATTCATCTCTGCGTCGCTTTTACAACATTGCTAATCCCTCAGTTCTCATCATCTCTGAAAAGCCAAAGCCAAATGTTGATTCTTGTTTTATTACGAGCTCTGTCTCGTTCTCTTTCTCCAGAAGACTCTCCTCCGTTCATTTGTTTAAAACAGCTGATTCTCCTGAGATTTACTGTAGCAGCTCCATGTCAACCACTCCTACACACACACACACACACACTCTTGTACATCTATCTGTATGATGACATTCATTGACACAATGCAATCTCTAGCCGCTTACCCTAACCTTACCCATCACAACTAAGTGCCTAACCCGACCCCTGGCCCTAAACCGACCCTTGACCTCATTATAACCTTATCCCTAAAACCAAGTCTTGACCCTCAAACAGCCTTTAAAGGCTCTCAGAAACTGAGGACCGGCCAACATGTCCTCACTTTACTCTCTTTGTCCTCACTCCAATGGTCTAAAACTCAAACTGGTCCTCACAAAGATAGTTGTACAAGTACACACACACACACACACACACACACACACACACACACACACACACACACACACACACACACAAATCCTGACAGGTCTAAAATATCAACACTTCTAATAGACTTACCATAGTGAATCAGATGTTTTGAAAAATCTGAATATGGAACAAAAGCAAGTCTATAACCAGACAAAATCAAAACTCCAGTTTTCTTCTCAATGTGTATATTTTCATGTATTTCATCATCCTACAACTTAAAAATTTAATAAATATTAACACTTAAAGCTCTCATTCACGTATATACAAGTACTATACAATACAGAAATTAGGTGAAACCACATGAGAGAGACGCTGTCATGAGCTGTGGACGCTCTCGCATCCGTCCTCAAACCTGCAACTATGTACAATATATACAAAACCACCAGAAAACATCACAACGCTTCAAAGCTAGCTCAAACAAACACGGACGAACGGCAGGTCATGCATCAGAGGTGGCTGGTGTTGTTTCACAGGTGAGCTTGTTAACATCAGACAGGAGCACCAGAGACGTCTAGAACGACGAATACACTTGCTTTGTAACACTTCAGTAGAATGCATTAAAGTAAAATTCAATGCACAGATTAGAATAATAGCTAGAGTTTATTTAAGTATTATGTATACTAATATAGTATAAGATTATAAGAATTAGAATGTCAATTTTAGTTATGGCTTTTGCCATTTTTATTACTATTTTTTCAATAAAGCATTTCTATATAGCTCAAATTTATTTTTATTTCAGTTTAAGTGATTTTAGTATTTCAACTTAAACTTGTTTTAGGTAGTTAGCAAGACAGCAGTTTTAAGTTAAAAATTAAAAATCTTATATTTATATTTTATTTTATTTCAGATTTGACTCAAAACGGGTTTTAATAGTTCTAGTTAACAATAACAACCCTATTGTAAGCATACACGTTCAGTATATACTATAGACTCAAAAATAGCATATGAAACAGTATGCAACATGAGTTAACATGAACTAACAATGAACCATACACTCACCTAAAGGATTATTAGGAACACCACACTAATACTTTGTTTGACCCCCTTTCGCCTTCAGAACTGCCTTAATTCTACGTGGCATTGATTCAACAAGGTGCTGAAAGCATTCTTTAGAAATGTTGGCCCATATTGATAGGATAGCATCTTGCAGTTGATGGAGATTTGTGGGATGCACATCCAGGGCACGAAGCTCCCGTTCCACCACATCCCAAAGATGCTCTATTGGGTTGAGATCTGGTGACTGTGGGGGCCATTTTAGTACAGTGAACTCATTGTCATGTTCAAGAAACCAATTTGAAATGATTCGAGCTTTGTGACATGGTGCATTATCCTGCTGGAAGTAACCATCAGAGGATGGGCACATGGTGGTCATAAAGGGATGGACATGGTCAGAAACAATGCTCAGGTAGGCCGTGGCATTTAAACGATGCCCAATTGGCACTAAGGGGCCTAAAGTGTGCCAAGAAAACATCCCCCACACCATTACACCACCACCACCAGCCTGCACAGTGGTAACAAGGCATGATGGATCCATGTTCTCATTCTGTTTACGCCAAATTCTGACTCTACCATCTGAATGTCTCAACAAAAATCGAGACTCATCAGACCAGGCAACATTTTTCCAGTCTTCAACTGTCCAATTTTGGTGAGCTCGTGCAAATTGTAGCCTCTTTTTCCTATTTGTAGTGGAGATGAGTGGTACCCGGTGGGGTCTTCTGCTGTTGTAGCCCATCCGCCTCAAGGTTGTGCGTGTTGTGGCTTCACAAATGCTTTACTGCATACCTCGGTTGTAACGAGTGGTTATTTCAGTCAAAGTTGCTCTTCTATCAGCTTGAATCAGTCGGCCCATTCTCCTCTGACCTCTAGCATCAACAAGGCATCTTCGCCCACAGGACTGCCACATACTGGATGTTTTTCCCTTTTCACACCATTCTTTGTAAACCCTAGAAATGGTTGTGCGTGAAAATCCCAGTAACTGAGCGGATTGTGAAATACTCAGACCGGCCCGTCTGGCACCAACAACCATGCCACGCTCAAAATTGCTTAAATCACCTTTCTTTCCCATTGTGACACTCAGTTTGGAGTTCAGGAGATTGTCTTGACCAGGACCACACCCCTAAATGCATTGAAGCAACTGCCATGTGATTGGTTGATTAGATAATTACATTAATGAGAAATTGAACAGGTGTTCCTAATAATCCTTTAGGTGAGTGTACTTTTACAGCACTTATTAATCTTAACATTAGCTAATGAATGCACTGTGAGCAAACAATGAGCAAATGCACTTTTATTAACTACCATTAAAAATGACTAATAAATGCTGTATAAATCAATCACAAAACTACGTCAGAGTTACAAAGCAAACGTACGTAGCTAGACTCAGAGTAACACTGCTATGATCTACGTGGCGTACTGGAGCCACACACACACTAAAGACCGGATTCTAGTAGTTCTGAGGACACAAAACAACACGGATTCATCTGGAAGTCATTGACGGTTTAAATAACAGCACCTTTCATCGTTTCCTTCCGTTTCCACATGTAAAGCAGAGGATTGTGGGAAGAGCAGCGGATTTGTGGTTGATGTCGGTTCGTTCTGAGGTAACCAATAACTGAGTTTCTGATTCACTGACGATCATGTGACCGGCGAGTTCCTTTTCCTCCGGGTCGAGTCTAAAGTGGCGTTCCGGTTCTGGAGTCCGACTGGTTCCCGGCTGGGTCGCGTGACGGGAACGCTTGGCGCTGGAGGTAGAGGAGAGGTGACGGACTCCGGTTGGATCTGGAGCGGGACAGAAGTGCTGGAGTCCGCTTTCGGGCTGGCTTTAGTGGTGTGGACGAGTGGAGGCGTTTCGGGACTCGTCTGGAGCAGAGGCGGGAAGGTGAAATCTGGAAGCCAAGAGAACGGAGGATGCAGATCTGGAGAAACGGTACTGAAGTAACCCATCTTCCTGTTACAGGACTCGCAGCACAGCTTCTGATAACCCGGGATGGAGCAATACCGAGCCAGAACCTCCATCTGACAGAAGATCGACTTATCACCTAGACACGGCTCGTCTGCGGGAGACAAAGAGGAAAGACCACGTTTTTGGACATGAAACATAAATACTTTAATCAATCAATCAATTAACTAATAATTAAAATACAGTAGAATCGCAAGTCGCAATTGCGTCTTGTAAAGTCAGAATTCGGACTTTCTTTCTCGCAATTGCGACTTCATATCAATTCTGACATCTTTTCTCAGAATTGTGAGATATAAAGTCCAATTCTAAGGAAAAAAAAGACAGACTTTTTTTTTAACCTCAGAATAGTTTATATCTCACAATTCTGACTTTATAACACGCAATTCTGACCTAATATCTTTATTTTTAAGCCGCAGAACTGTTTTGAATATGATGTGTTTTCAACATTGATAATAATCATAAATGTTTCTTGAGCATCATATTAGAGTGATTTCTGAAGGATCATGTGACACTGAAGACTGGAGTAATGATGCTGAACATTCAGCTTTGATCACAGGAATAAATTACACTTTACTATATATTCACATAGAAAACAGCTGATTTACATTGTAAAAATATTTCACATTTCTACTGTATTTTTGAGCAAATAAACGACTGAACCGGCTGATCACGGCAGTGAATAAACACAGAAGTGGATCACTGGCCTGATCAATGACCCGTCAGCGTCTGTATCGACGAGACACTTACTAGAGAGTTTGTCCACAGTGTTTTCCGGCAGTTTCTCCTCAGTGGTGGAGTTCTCCAGTAAATCTTTAGTCGGACTGGGTAAAGACGGCTCTCCTGGGAAAAACACACATTTTCTGTCAGACGGGAAGTCACTGTGCTTTCTCAAGCCAACATAATATTTTTGTGCAATTTCATTTTTTTTTTTACAGTGTATTGTTTGTCTGGTTTTGAAGGTAATTCATTGCTATTGTTCAGAGGAGAGTTCAGCTGATGCTCCGGCTGCTCTTGTCTATTCACTGAAAGGCAAATGAATATCAGAGGCTGTCAAGCTCTTTTAAGAAATCAGATTGCTTTTCAGACAGAGAATCCAAGCTGAACACAGTTTCAGGAGGTTCAGTCTGGAGCTGCTGATTCTCATGAGCGTCTCATATGATCTCAGGTCTCTTGTGGTTCACACTGGTTCACACTGGATTACACTGACACTGGTTTACACTGGTTCACACTGGTTCACACTGACACTGGTTTACACTGGTTCACACTGCTTCACACTGGTTCACACTGGTTCACACTGGTTCACAATGCTTCACACTGCTTCACACTGCTTCACACTGGTTCACACTGGTTTACACTGGTTTACACTGGTTCACACTGGTTCACACTGGTTCACACTTGTTCACACTGGTTTACACTGGTTCACACTGGTTCACACTGGTTCACACTGGTTCACACTGGTTTACACTGGTTCACACTGGTTTACACTGGTTCACACCGCTTCCCACTGCTTCCCACTGCTTCACACTGGTTCACACTGGCTCACACTGGTTTACACTGGTTTACACTGGTTCACACTGGTTCACACTGGTTCACACTGGCTTACACTGGTTTACACTGGTTCACACTGATTTACACTGGTTCACACTGCTTCACACTGGTTCACACTGGTTCACACTGACACTGCTTCACACTGGTTCACACTGGTTCACACTGACACTGGTTCACACTGGTTTACACTGACACTGGTTCACACTGGTTCACACTGACACTGGTTCACACTGGTTCACACTGACACTGGTTCACACTGGTTCACACTGGTTTACACTGGTTCACCTGGGCAGGGAGGGAGTTTGCAGATGGACACAGACTGGGGTTTTTCTGCGTCACACGGGCCGGCGCTGCTGTCGGACGGTCTACAGATCACCTGTCTCTGCTGGATCCCTTCGCCACAGCTCACCGAACACTGGAGGACACACAACCACAATCATAATCATAATCATAATCACAATCACAATCACAATCATAATCACAATCACAATCACAATCACAATCATAATCATAATCACAATCACAATCATAATCACAATCATAATCACAATCACGTGTGTCCCAGCAAGCAATAGCCGTCTAGATTAACAGAGTTAGATATAGTCCGGCTATGAGTAACACACTAGCCAAAATAAACTTGAATTTGGTAACGTCGTTTTTGCCCAAATAACTTGTGAGATGTTTGATATTCCATCATGTAAGCAAAGTAAACAGTGATTACAAGGTGTTTGGTTTCATTTCTTCACTCGTTTCATTTCTTTGTTATATAATTGATAGCCTACTCTTGGGCGATGGTTTAGACGTCTATTCAATTTTCACTGACAGCCCAAATCTTTCCTTGTTTTAGCCTAGACGTCTGGGCTGTGTTTGGACGGCTATTAGACGTCTTTTAAACGCAAAATTGCTTGCTGGGAGAAGACTCACTAATCATTCAGATGAACGTCTGAGGAAATACTGTATGGCTTGTGGGTGAAATGTGGGCTGATAATAACAATATTACCACTTTGCAAACCTTAATACTGCAAAGATATTTAACAAGTAAAATCATTTGATATTTCACTTCTTAAAATGTATTTAAAAAATAACATTTTGAATTATAAATCTTAAATGCAAATTATTATAATTATAATAATAATAATTATTATTATATGCACAATTCATTTAATAGGTAACATTTAACAATAAGGTTCCATATTATTCTAACACTTACTAATACGTTATTAAAATAAATAAAAAGATCTGTTAATATTATTTAATACACGTGAGCTAACAGCGAACAGTCGAACTAACAAAGGACAATAACTACAGTAAGCTCGTGTGTTGTCATGTAAGTCATGTTAGTTAATGCATTAACCAATGTGACCTTATTGTAAAGTGTTACCATTTAATATTTGTACTTTTTATTACTTTAAAAAATAAGAACAATACTAGACTTTGCTAGAAATGAATACTTAAAAGCATTCTACGAGAAACCAAATTAAATCAGACAAAAATCAACACATAAATAAATAGACTCGTGATGTACATGCATGTACTGTATATTTAAATAAACATGTACATTTAATAAATATATATTCATATGTTATTTGTAATTTTTATTATTCTATTCTATGATAATATTTTAATGTTTTGTATCTGTTTGACCTTCTGACTGAAGGCAAGTTATGTGATTATCAGCTTCATCTTATCTGTCTTATCTGTGTGCGTGTGTGCGTGTGTGTGTGTGTGTGAGTGTGTGTGTGAGGTGGGTTTTCATATTAAGCGTCTGTCCTCTGTTGTGTTGAGAGGGAGTGTCATTGATTTCAATGTGTTGACAAGAAATCTTTCATCCGTTTGCTGTAACTAATGAACTCTCGTCCTCAAACCTTAAAGGTGCCCTAGAATGTGAAATTGAATTTATCTTGGCATAGTTAAATAACAAGAGTTCAGTACATGGACATGACATACAGTGAGTCTCAAACACCATAGTTTTCTCCTTCTTATTTAAATCTCGTTTTTGAAAAACACCCCTGAAAAATAGGTGAATCTCCACATAACACCGACTGTGACGCAACAGTCGGGATCATTAATATGTACGCCTCTAAAAATTTGCATATGCCAGCCCATGTTCAATGCCAGGAGGATCTGCACAGCCGAATCATCGGAAGTTCTGCAGGTGAAGAAACAAGCGAGGATCATAGGGAAAATGGCAGATCTATCTATAATCGGATACCGCTACAGTTTAATTCGAAGTTGTTAGTTGCTCTGTCCATTTCACCACGGACTGTTTTTCTAACCTGGAACATAAGCAGCCAGGCTTCTCTCGGCGTCTCAAACGGACGAAGGGGGCAATTTCAACTAACGTTATATTCCCGCAAGTGGTAAGTAGTGATTTTATTAACGATAATTTACACTGTGTTATCTAGATCCAGCGCGATATTGTTTTTTCCTCGAGAGACATCATGGCTTGCAAACGAGCAAAGCATGGCAGTTGCTCAGTGTTTGGATGTAAAAATGAACACAAAGGTATTTTTTTAGCTCCTTCATCCGAGCCTCTGGAGAACCAGTGGGTTATGTGAATGTCTGATGTGTAATTGTTCAAGTTCAGACAGATCTTTCTCTCAAAGTCGTTCAATACTGTTTATGCATCAGTAAATCAAGCCAGTGACTAAACGCTCAACTTCACGTCGTTTCTCGCAGAAACTGCGTTGCTATGATAAGATCTTCATTCACGCGATCAACAGGCTGTCATCTGCTCAATGCTCATCACTGCAACCTTTTATGTGATGGGAATAGATCTAAATACCTAAAAAACTTCTCACGATTCGTTAATCCCGATAGCTGTAATAGTACAAATGTATAAAAGCTGTAATAGTAAAAGTTTTCCAGATAGTTCTACATGTAATGCCAGATATTTCATATGCAAGCATGTCAGCCAATCACAGCAGTGGGCGTTTACACTGAAGTCTCTCAGCAGCCAATCACAGCAGAGGGCGTTTACACTGAAGTCTCTCAGCAGCCAATCACAGCAGAGGGCGTTTACACTGAAGTCTCTCAGCAGCCAATCACAGCAGTGGGCGTTTACACTGAAGTCTCACAGCAGCCAATCACAGCAGTGGGCGTTTACACTGAAGTCTCACAGCAGACACGCCCCTTCAAACAGAGTGTTCAAATCAGAGGATGAAATCATGCTAGGAAATATGCCTTTTATTTCTAAATTATATCAACTTTAGATCTAAAAAACATACTAACATTATAAGGGCACCCCAGGAAACATTATAAAATAATAAAACAATCCATTCTAGGGCACCTTTAAACATGATGTCATCTCCCACACACTGCAGATTCGCAGTCACAAGAAAATCATGGATTTGAAGCGTGAAAACGAACGGCAGTGAAAGACACGAAACAAGACCAAACTCTATTGTACTGTGGTTTCCACACCATTAAACATCACAAGCTCGCCCCAGATTAACACGCGCTCCAGAATACAGTGTTTACAATAGAGCGAGTCGTTCAGTCCAACACAAAGCTGACAGTTTCCTCCAGCTCTGTGAACTTTTCATGAATAAGCTCATCTGAATAAATGAAAAAAATAACAAAACAAGCAAAAAACAGAAACTGTGTTCAAAGCAGCGACATCCACATCAAAGCTCTCTCTCTTAACACACACACACACACACACACACACACACACACACACACACACACACACACACACACACACACACACACACACACACACACACACACACACCTCTTTTTCAAGCTCAAACAGCAACATTACACATGTGTGTTATACTACCTGTCACAATTGTGACCATTAACAAATGTACACGTCTTACGAACAAAATATATATGTAGGAGTATAATTCTCAAATTATATCAGTAGTAGACCCTTTAAAGAATATTTGTAGAAAATATGATTGTTCTGTCTGTTAATTAAGGTGTTTTACATACTTCTTCTTGTAGTAGTCAGAGGATGTGCAAGCAGGAAGCAAACTGATCTGGTCATGTGACCTTTCAAACTAGTCACATGACACTGATACATTTTTAACAAGACAAAATGTCGCCTTTGGCTTGCTTAGTTGCAGACATGTAATTTAATATTCATCAATATTATTGATCTCCTGCATTGACACCATTATATGAGAACTGAACTGAGCTGGATGATGACATTACGCTTTTCTCCAGAGCGGCTATATATATAAATGAACTAAATTAATAATGTTTTTACAACAAAAATGAACCATCACTGAACTTACTTAGCTGGACTATGATGCTATTTTCTTTTTTGTTGCATTATTTTCCTGTTATCTCTGTAAAGCTGCTTTGAAACACTCTGTATTTTTCATTTAAAAGTTGAATTTCTTGCCCAAGGTTTATAACAACCCTTTTAGAGTTTCCAGTAATAAGAAAAAAGACGCGGTCTCAACTGTGTCCGGTGGGATTATCGTGTTGGTCAGCCCTCACCTGTGCCCAGGCCCCGGTCCTCCACTGGGACGGGCAGGCGCTGGTGTTACAGGCTCTCCGGCTCTCGGGACGCTCCTCGCTGCAGTATTTGGTGTGTACGGGTCTGTGTGTGCCGTTCAGGAGCGGCTGCATGCACTGGACCACACGAGACTGATATCCCAGCTTCCCACAGGACTTACTGCACGGGCCCCACTCCTCCAGCACCCACCTGCACACACACACACACACACACCTCAGGCACGTTTCACTCGCGTCTCGGATGATTCTGCGAGCGGGTCGGGACTCGGGACTCACGTCGGCTGGCTGCAGCTGTTGGTGTTGCAGCGTTTACGGATGGGTTTGGGTTTTTTACTGATGTCGCAGAAGTTCCTGTGAACCAAACGCCCGTCGCTCTTCCTCCGACAGCCGTACTTGGTGAACTGGACCCCTGAGGAACACACAAGGGTCGCATTAGCACTGTTTAAAATGTTTTTTGGGGGGAAAAGTCTCTTCTGCTGCACTAAAGCTTCACTACAAATATAGTAAAATAGTGACATATTATTATAATGTAAAACAGCTGTTTTCTATGGAAGCTTGTTTCCGCCACAGAATAAAACATTTTAAAAGATAATTGCGACACAATTCTGACTTTTTTCTCACAATTGGGAGTTATGAAGTCAGAATTGTGAGATATAAACATGCAATTCTGAGGAAAAAAGTCAGTATTTTCTTCCTTGGAATTTGGATTTTTTTTATATCTCACAATTGCGACTTTATATCACGCAATTCTGACTTTATATCTCCAAATTGTGTGTTATAAAGTCAGTATTGCAAGATATAAACATGCAATTCTGAGATAAAAAGTCAGAAATGCGAGATGTAAATTCGCAATTGTGAGAAAAAAAGTCGCAATTATGTTTTAAAATGTTTTATTCAGTGGCGGAAACAAGATTCCATAGAAAACAGTGAAATATTATTGCAATGTAAAACATCTGTTTTCTATGTGTATATATAGTAAAGTGTAATTTATTCCTGTGATCAAAGACCAGTCTTCAGTGTCACATGATCCTTCAGAAATCACTCTAATATGATGATTTGATGCTCAAGAAACATTTATGATTATTATCAATGTTGAAAACAGTTGTGTAGCTTCATATTTGTGTGTAAACTGTGATACATTTTAATTTTCAGGATTTTTTGATGAATAGAAAGTTCAAAAGAACAGCATGTATTTGAAATAGAATTTTTTTTTTAAGTCTTTACTTTTGAGTAATTTAATGCGTCCTTGATGAATATGAATGAATGAATTTTTTGTGGAAGCGTACACACTCTGTCAGTTTAAATATGGACGTAACACATCTCTTTAGCCTAGCAGAAGATAATTCTTTCTTTTTTAATTATTCCAAACTTGCATCAATGTCACTTTTATTTATATAGCATTATTAAAACAACACATGTTGACCAATGTACTTTACATCATCTCAGTAAAAAAAATATATAAACATAAAAGGCTAAAAGTTTTTGAAATGTTCAGTGCGTGTGTGTGTGTGAGGCAAAAGGACACAAGCTCTTGAAGCTCCGCCCCCTGTGCGGGAGCAGCAGCTCATTTGCATTTAAAGGGACAGACACAAAACTGTGTGTTTTTGCTCAACCTCAAAAAGTGACAATTTTAACATGCTATATAAAAATATCTGTGGGGTATTTTGAGCTAAAACTTCACACACACACTCTGGGGACATCAGAGACTTATTTTACACCTTGTGAAAAGGGCATTATACCACCCCTTTAATCATTGCACACTGTCTCGCTCACCTCCACCGCAGGGTTTTGAGCACTGAGACCAGCTCTTCAGCGCCCACTCGTACGTGTCCAGCTCGGCCAGAAGCACGTTGTTGTTGGTGATCACCGGTAGCAGATCTTCATGAATGATGTACTTGTAGCTCAGACTGATCTTGGTGTCCTCGGCCTGCGGGACGATCTGCTCAGAGCGACAAACTCAACTCAACACCGTCACATCAACTCAGTCCACCGGGGGTGTGTTTCCCGTACACTGACGTAACTCGCTGCATTGAATTGATTCTCCTTATGAGGATCAATTCAATGACGTAAGTCCAAAACCACTGGAATTTGAGGACGACGCGACCAGCAGAAGCTAAAGTGAAATGTATTAATTGAGTTAAGATATGTTTTTTTCTATTCTGAACATCTATACTATTTCTTGTTGTGTCAGGAGTGCAATAACAGTGTTTATTCATTCAGCTCGTCTTCAGATAAAAATCTTTACTTGCTTGCTAATACTAAAGGGACTATCCCCACAAGCCTAAACTGTCTTCTTTTTAAAATCATCTTTCACAAATTTAAGAGAGTGATGATTTTTATGAAAATCAGGAATGAAGAGTATAAATGTGATGAAGTGATTTAAATTTGCTGTATTATAGTTATCAATTAATGATAAAAAGAGGGGAATTGTGGAAGAAATTGTATCTTTGTATCTAAAAAAACTTATTCTAATATGGAATTGTATTGGAATTGGAAATGTTTGTCTCTTATTCAGTGATATAATTTTGTTTTCCGCCACACTACGGTAGTTTGATGCATTGTTGAAGAAATCAACTAGCGAGTCTCGACTGTTTCCTGAAACCATATTGTCGCAAATTGGTCGTTCAACCACGTTGGTTTATGACGTCACGCACGTGTTGGAGTAATAATGAATCAGTTTGAGATCGAATTAACGCTAGATGTTTTGCTATGAATTACAGACATGCATCTGAGGAATATTTCTCATTTTTCTCAGTTATTTTGCTTTATTTCCAGATTCAATCATAGACTCGTTCTTACACACTAGAGCTCGTTCACACATGCACACTCTTCAAGAACGACACAAACTAAAAGACGTAAATGACATTTGTATGTATTCTAAATAAAAGACACAGGTTATACTGAATGTCATCTTATTTTGCTCAAGATCAGGATTTATTGAGTCCACATATCATGAAAACAAGAAACTCTTCTTCTAACCGCAGGAGATCTGTCGCTCCAGACACACAACTCTGCGATGCTGTTTGCGAATGTTCGTTGGAACCAGTGTTGGGTTTAACTAATTACTAAGTAATTAGTTACTGTAATTGAATTACTTTTCCTTCAAAAACGTAAAGTAAGGGAGTACTCTTAATTTTTCTGTCATTTAATTACAGTTACTTCTGATATAATTGAGCTTAATACTGTGTACAGACCAATCCGATCTCACGTCGATTCGTATGCATTTTATGAGTATGATTTGCATTTGTAAAATACGAATGAAATGCCATGAGATCGGACTGGTATAAACCAGACTGGAGTTAAGAACCACTGGGATAAACTAGAACAATTCTATATAAAACAATAGTGGGTTTAACATCGAAATGTATTGTCTGATGTTAAGAAGTATGTTTATTACGTAACCTTCTCTCTTTAAGTTGTTTGGTCAGTTTAAGCATAATTCATGCCATTTTATGTTATTTATTTGAAAGAGTTAAAACAGTTTCATGTCCATCCTTGTATTATTCAGCTGGTTGAGGTTGATATGGGGTTTAGAAAGTAATTAGTAATAAGTAGGCTTAATTAAATACTTTTTCGAGAGATTAATTAGTACAGTAATCTAATTACACTGTTGACGAGGTAATTAGTTACAGTGACGCATTGCTGCCACATACATATTATTTTTCCACTCAATTATGTCGTAATAACGAGATGTTATGTGGTTAAAACAACATTTTTTCTCGTAATAACGAGATCTTGTGTCGTTATAACAACATCTTTTCTTATAATAACGAGATGTTTTGTGGTTAAAACGACATATTTTTCTCGTAATAACGAGATGTTATGGGGTTAAAACGACATATTTTCTCGTAATAACAAGATCTTGTGCCGTTATAACAACATCTTTTCTCATAACGAGATGTTATGCCATTAAAACGACATTTTCTTGTAATAACGAGATCTTGTGTCGTTATAACAACATCTTTTCTTGTAATAACAAGATGTTATGTGGTTAAAACGACATATTTTTTTCATAATAATGAGATGTTATGTCGTTTTAACGACATCTTTTCTCGCAATAAACGTTAAAACGACATTTTTCTTTTAATAACGAGATGTTATGCCGTTAAAACGACATTTTTCTCTTAATAACGAGATGTTATGCCGTTAAAATGACATATTTTCTCGTAATAACGAGATCTTGTCGTTATAACATATTTTCTCGTAATAACGAGATCTTATGTCGTTTTAACAACATCTTTTCTCGTAATAACGAGATGTTATGCCGTTAAAATGACATATTTTCTCGTAATAACGAGATCTTGTGTCGTTATAACATCTTTTCTCGTAATAACGAGATGTTATGTGGTTAAAATGACATATTTTCTCGTAATAACGAGATCTTGTGTCGTTATAACAACATCTTTTCTTGTAATAACGAGATGTTATGCCATTAAAACGACATTTTTCTCTTAATAACGAGATGTTATGCCATTAAAACAACATATTTTCTCGTAATAACGAGATCTTATGTCGTTATAACAACATCTTTTCTCGTAATAACGACTAATTTTCTAGGCCTTATAAGGACATGCGTAGTCATGTACAAAATATACATAACATCTCGTTATTACGACATAATTGAGTGGAAAAATAATATGCATGTGGCACCAATGCATCACCGTAATAAATAACTAGTAATTAATTACTTTTTTCGAGTAACTTACCCAACACTGGTTGGAACGATGGTTTCGGGAAACTCTGCTGATAACGACGGGACTTGCGACTGTGCTTTTGGGAAACACACCCCTGATTACAAGCGCTACGCCTCAGTCTCTTACCAGAACCACGATGGGTTCGTTCAGCGGCCCGACGGTCTTCAGCGACTCTTTCCCGCTCGACAGAGAGTATTCCCACTCCAGCCCGTTCTCGATGAAGGTCTTGGACTCGGATTCTTCTCCTTTGGCGTTTAGGATGAAACTGCCTGTGACCTGATTTTTAACGGCTGAGGAAGACAAGCGTGGACAGAAGAGAAAGGAATATTATGGGGTCAATACAACTTAAGCTCAAATCATTTTAACTCTGTTTGAAAGGAGAAGACAGACTGAAGATAACCGATAGTGTGCAGTGACAAAAACTAAACTGAAGGATGCGACATTATAACATATATTTAACTTATATTTTACATGTTTATTTCAATTTTGTGTAAAATATCTTAGTATACTATTACAGTTTTTATTAATATCTTGAATTGGTTTTTATTTTTATAATTTCAGTTTTCATTTTTTTCCACTTAATTTAAGTTTAAATTTTATTTTATTTCAGTTTTACTAACTCTATTACTCCAGTTTACTTCAATTTCTAATTTATTTAGTTTAAGTTTTTATTACAATAGTTATACTTTATTTTTATTTATTTCAGTTGTATTTCAATTCATAAAAAACATTTTTAATATTTTTTTATAAACTCATTTTATTCCAGTTATGTGCCAAAAAAACATTAAAAATTTTTTCTTATTTTTTAAAAGTTTTTCTTATAACATTGATACTTTATTTGACATTTTTTTCAGTTGTATTTTAATTCACAATTTGTTTTTTATATTTTGTAATAAACTCATTTTATTCCAGTTATTTGCCAAAAAAACATTTAATTTCTTTTATTTAGTTTAAGTTTTTCATGCAATGTTTATTTCAGCTAATGAAAATGTTTTTTTAATAGTTTTAGTTTTAGTTAACAACCACACTATAAATAGTAGAATGGTAGTATGCTATTCTGAACATCAACCCATGTGCAACTTGTTTGATTGCAGTACAATAAAACTCTTTGTACTTCACGTTAAAACACTTCATATTTTCTCTCAGATTCTCAACTTGAGCTCAGGGTCGTAAAAAAAAAACCAGACAGAAAGAAAACAAAACCTTTAGAAAAACTGCTGAGGCTAAGCTGTCAGGGAATTTAAAATGGCACAAGGCATGATGGGAAGGCAGTAATTGGTCTCAATAGGATGCATGACTAGCCCTGGGTTTGTGCCACAGGAGAAAAGCATTGATTTCCACTGAAAGATCACAGGCACAAACTCACCAATTACGTGAGGCGACGTCTCATTCTCCTCGATCACAATGTGCCGAGCGCCAGCAGGAATATCAAACATCTTCAGCAAGCCTAAAGATCAGGACACAACACAACAGATCAACCTCACGGAGAAAACCTCCAACTCATAAAACATCATTCACTACATTTTGCATAAAGCAAATTAAGGATATTTTAGCACTAAAGATATTTTCATAATCATTTCAAATTCTCATCACCATGATGCAAAATAATAATCTAATTGTCATTATTCAGATGATTAAGGAGAGAAATATGATTTAGACTTGAGATTCATCCAGATATGAAAATATTGGTAAAACTTTACAATAAGGTTTCATTGGTTAACATTAGTTACTAGCAATGAAAAGCACGTCTAAACCATCTTAGATATTGTGCATTTCAATATTTATGAATACATTATTGAAATCAAACGTTGTATCTGTTAATATTTAATGTACCTGAGCTGACATGAACTAACGATGAGCAATTTTGTTATTAAATAACATTAACAAAGATTAATAAATACTGTAGGGCCCTATGATTTCCGCGATGTGGAAAACGTGGAAGGAAATAAAATGTCATAAAAATGTAATTGTCTGTATGATGCAGAATGTCATAAATAAATCAAAAGCAAGTCAGTAGACTTAAATCAAATCGAGATATGGACTAATGTCTGTGAATATTAAGCCACAAAAAGATCATTTTAAGTCTGGTTTAACTTGAAGAAATTGTGACAGAAATATATTACTGTTGTACAGTCGAATGTAAGTCTTAATGTAGTAGAAGTAATAATAATACAAATTATTAAAACTTTATTTTATAAGGAATAATCACACAATTTTTCTTCCTTGTTTTCATTTTAACAGTAAACCTCTGTTGTGCAGCACTTTGTTTGCCAAAAATGAAAGGGTTTCATTTTCATTTGATTAAAAGATAAATTAAAATACACAGAATTTCCAAAAAAAAAAAAAAAAAAAAAATTCATAGGGCCATATTCTTGTAAAACATTTTTTTTTGTGGATAAATTAACTTGTTTTTATGAATTAAATTAATTAGACATGCTTTTGTTTAATAAAAATGTAATTAAACCATTAAAATGGAACCGACAAAAACAAACAGAAAACATTGAATTTGGTCAAAAAATAAAGGAATTTAAGGAAAAAAATTAAATGTATTTCATAGGGCCCTACAATTGTTTGTAAATTGCTGTTAAAGTGCACAAGTTTCATAATTGCAAAAAATTAGACTTGCTTTTGGATTAATAACATTTAATTTAACCATTAAAACGGAGTCCAGATTTTTTTTTTTTTTACAAAAAAACAAGAAACATTTAAATGGGAAAACTGGAATTAGGAAAAAAATAAAACAGAATTTGGGAAGAAATCAAATGGATTTCATATGGCCCTAATATTGTATGAAATGAACTGCTCATTAATAGTTGATGTTAGTATCTTATCGTAAACTGTGCTCGTCTGTGTGAGTTTGTACCTGTCTTCTTCGGGGTTTTGGTGAGTGTGAGTTTGACGGTGCGACAGTGTGAGTTATCTCCCTCACACACGCCACATTTATCCTCCTGTTTGTACGATCCCACTTCCTTATCGCAGCCGACATTCTGTGAGAGAGAGAGAGAGAGAGAGAGAGAGAGAGAGAGAGAGAGAGAGAGAGAGAGAGAGAGAGAAAAGATGTCAGAATTGCGAGATATAAACTCACAATTGCGAGAAAAAAGTCAGAATGGTCAGATTATGTTCACAATTCTGACTTTATATCTTGCAATTCTGAGATAAAAAGTCACAATTATCTTTTTAAATGTTTTATTCTGTGGTGGAAACAAGCTTCCATATAATATAGACATAATAGAATTTGATAAACAACAAACAGAGATGCACACAAAAGCTCTTATTTTAAACAATAATCATAAATGTTTCTTGATCATCAAATCATCATATTAGAGTGATTTCTGAAGGATCATGTGACACTGAAGACTGGAGTAATGATGCTAAACATTCAGCTTTGATCACAGGAATAAGTTACACTTTACTATATATTAAAATAGAAAATAGTTATTTTGAGTTGTAAAAATATTTCACAATAATGAATTTACCATATTTTTAGTGTGCATAACAGACTTTCAAAAACGTACCTATCCCAAACTTTTATTTAACTTGCATTTATATATCATTCAGGATTATTGATCACTATTTTGTGTGTGTGTACGCGTGTGTGTGTGTGTGTGTGTGTGATACGATCCTCACCAGACACTCTCCTCGAGCGCAGACGCTGAACGGGTCGGAGTAACTGCAGCGTGTCCCATCATGCATCACCTGGTTCATGAAGACGACTTCACCCGTCTCTTTAGAGCGACAGCTCAACTCACACTTATGAGCCTCTGAAACACACACACACACACACAGCCATGACACATCAACACCTCCCCATAATACCACTGTGTTAAAGGCAGAAGATCTGACCCTGGATCACGTCACCAGTCTCGAGTCGCACGGGTTTATCTGTGGCAATAGTCAACAATACATTGTACGGGTCAAAATTATACATTTTTCTTTTATGCCGAAAATCATGAGGATATTCAGTAAAGATCATGTTCCATGAGGAGATTTTGTACATTTCCAACTGTAAATATATAAAACATGTATTTCTGTGAGTTAATGCAGCACAATCGCCAACATAAATGTAGAACTTTAAAGGAGATTTTCTCAATGTTTAGATTTTTTTGCATCCTCAGATTTACAATAGCTGTATCTCGACCAAATATTGCCCTATCCTAACAAAACATACTAATAATGTGGCTGGTTTTGTGGTTCACGGTCACAAATATCAAAAGACTGGTCTCTTTAGACTTGCATCACAGTGTCCAGATGAGCTCAAAGCTGCAGATATGAACTCAAAGACATGAGATCCTTCAAAGGGTCTCTGTGTCTCTGTAAATAAAAGTGTCTGGTGAATGACTACCTACTTACTTACACGCTCATGAAATGCAGATGAGAGATGAACAAAAGAGAGAAGAGCGTCTCAAGGTGAGACGTGACTCACACCGGCTCACAGATATAATATGCTGGAGTGATGGATCAGTAAATGTGGATGTTTACAGTGTTTTTTTCCTCATGTCTTCCTCACAGTCTCTTTATTTTCTCGATCCGGTTTCTGGCAGGAACGCTGTGTTCCCGCGTCCCACTCATATCTGCGGTCACTTCAGCCGTTTTAGGGTCACAGCGAGTCCTGAGCTTTTTCTTAATACACGAACCGGCCAACAAAAGTGGAGGAAAAAAGTCCCAGGTATTTAAAAAGGAGGGTTTTTTTGTGTTACTTACCGTTTTTAACATATCGCTCAAAAGTTTGGAGTCTGTAAGATTTTATATGATTTATTTGATCAAAAATAATTCTATTTCTATTTAAATCAATGTAAATCAGCTGTTTTCTATGTGAATATTTAGTAAAGTGTAATTTATTCCTGTGATTAAATCTGAATGATCCTTCAGAAATCATTCTAATATGCTGATATGGTTCATATTTTTGTGGAAACTGTGACAAATTGGATTTTTCAGGATTCTTTGATGACTAGAAAGTTAAAAAGAACAGCATTTATTTGAAATAGAATCTTTTGTAAAATTATAAATGTCTTTATTGTCACTTTTGATCAATTTAATGTATCCTTGCTGAATAAAAGAATATATATATATTTTTTTAAATCATACTGACCCCAAACTTATCAATGGTAGTGTATTTTATAATATTCAGTTCAAATATCCAGACAGCTACCGTATATAAATACAAATCAAATGGTTCAAAACCAAGAAACACATTTTATGTTTTTATACTGTATGGTGTCACAATTATGTTTAGTTAGTTTCGTTTTCATGGACTTTTAGTTTGTATTCATCTGTTGCCTGTTTCCTTTGTTCAGTTTCCCGCCACTCATCAGTTTCCATGGACACTCATTAATTATCACAGCTGTTTATCATTGTCTCATTACCACTGTGTATTTAAGCTCCTCTGTGTGCTCACTTCAGTTGTCCGGTATTGTTGGTGTATTGCGTGCTACATGCTACATGCACTTTGAATTTAAATAAAAGGACTTATGTCTGATCTTCTCTGCCTTTCGTCTTCCTCATCGGACTGACAACGTTACATATAGTTAGAATGTTTTATTTTTTACAAATGCTCCAGAACAGGGGTTTTCCTAAACTGGGGTTTGTTTGATGAAAAGCTAATAATTAATTAAAATGTAAATCAAAATAGAACTCTAACTAAAGAAAGACTTATATTTTATATTTTTACCTGCACATGCAAATGTGTTGTTTAAGGATCAAAATATCAATTTAAACGATGAAATTGTTTATAAGAATTATTTGAAATAATTTAATTATTTCAAGAAAATATTCTATGTCAAAAGGGTTCAGCTGACAAAAGTGTTTAAGAAAATCGATTCCAGGATTCAGATGTTAATATGTAGAAGTGAGCCGTGTTCCTCTCACCATCAGGGTGTTCGTACGGCAGCCATGTGTGTTTGAGGTTATTGTGGTATTTGTTGCTGCGCTGGACACACTGCTGCGCTCTGAAGTCCTCGTACGGGCCGGGACAGTCCTCGCTGTTACACACCTGATAATCGAAGGTTGAGCCGGGGCAATCTCGACCTCCATACGCAGGACTGTGGAGACAGAGACCGGAGTCAGGAGAGATGCGTCAGATCCTCAGAGGCGTCTCTAGCCAAGTTTCCATTACAGATTTGCGCAAAACTTTTGCGATACTAACTAAATAAACTATCGCGAAATAACAGCGTTTCCATTAATCAATGTAATGCGACTAAAACGTCATTTCTTCCTCTCGTGATAAGTCATATCATATTATAGAAACAGATGTTGGTACTATCATAACCACGCAGTTTTATTTTTAATGGAAGGAGACGTAGTCGTGTTATTATGGAAGCTTGTTTCCGCCACAGAATAAAACATTTTAAAAGATAATTGCGACTTTACATCTCGCAATTCTGACTTTATTTCTCATAATTGCGAGAAATAAAGTCAGAATTGCATGAAATAAAGTCGCAATTGCGTCAGAAAATTGCGACTTTATATCACGCAATTCTGACTTTATAATACACAATTGGGAGATATAAAGTCAGAATTGCATGATATAAAGTCGCAATTGCGTGTTATAAAGTCAGAATTGTGATATATAATCGATTCTGAGGTTAAAAAAAAGTTTTTTTTTTCCTTAGAATTGGACTTTATATCTCACAATAGTGAGTTTATATCTCACAATCCTGAGAAAAGATGTCAGAATTGCGAGATATAAACTCGCAATTATGTGTTATAAAGTCAGAATTGCGTGATATAAAGTTGCAATTGCGAGAAAAAAGTCTGAATTCTGACTTTATAAGACGCAATTGCGACTTTATTTCACGCAATTCTGACTTTATATCACGCAATTGTGAGAAATAAAGTCAGAATTGCGAGATGTAAACTCGCAATTGTGAGATAAAAAGTCGCAATTATCTTTTAAAATGTTTTATTCTGTGGCGGAAACAAGCTTCCATATGTTATCCAAGCATTAATAACAAGGAAAGCTTCTGCGTGTGAGCGGCTGCGTATGTTTCTGTGTGTTTCTCCCTCAGATCTGCTTTCAGCTCTTGATCGTGGCATTTCTTAGTGGTTTACAATCCAGTATTTCTGTAATTCTGTTGTCTTTTATGAGTTCAATAAAGAGCTTCTGTCCAAACACACCGCGTCATCTACGTCAGGTGACTGTAAATGCGCAAAAACTGTTTCCATTGCAAGTTATGCGAAATAATCCTTTTTCGAACTGCCTCATGCGAGCGTAAAAACTGTTTTGCGATATATGGGAGTTTTTGCAAAATTGTTTCCATTGGGTGTATTTCAATTTCAATTTGCGCAGTTTGAAGGGTAATGGAAACGCGGCTACTGGCTCACGGTTGGGTTTGTGAAACGCACACAGGGTTGTTGCACTGACGGTTACGGGAACGAACTCCTCCTCCACAGGTTCGGGAACACGAGCCGAACTTTCCCCAGGAGCTCCAGCCTCCGTCGTGACCGTAGGGCTGATGGGACGACCTCCAGATGCAGTGGCCTTTAAAACACCACTGCAACACACACAGTCACTAGCATCACTAACACACACCTTTACCAGACGCCAACATTGTGTCCTAAACCAAGAGCACGAAAACCTCCTGCATCATGCCTGCTTATTATTCTAATTCTATATATGAATTGACACTTGGAATATATACGACACACGTCACAAAGGATCGTTCTGTGATACTTTTGTGTCTTTTTTAAAAAGCTTGATGCTGGTCGCTGTTCACTGCTATTATATATACAAGCGCAAAAGGGCAAAAGGCATTAGTACAACACCAGGGTGGGTAAATGATGACTTAATGTTTGTTTCAAAATCTGTCCCTTCAAATAGATTAAATATTGGTCAATATTGTTTTATTAATAGATTAAATATTGGTCAATATTGTTTTATTAACAGATTAAATATTGGTCAATATTGTTTTATTAACAGATTAAATATTGGTCAATATTGTTCTTTTAAGAGATTAAATATTGGTCAATACTATTTTATTAAGAGATTAAACATTGGTCAATATTGTTCTATTAAGAGATTAAACATTGGTCAATATTGTTCAATTAAGGGATTAAATATTGGTCAATACTAGTTTATTAACAGAATAAATATAGCTTAATACTGTTTCATTAAGAGATTAAATATTGGCCAGTTTTGTTCTAATAAGAGATTGAAATATTGGTCAATATTGCTCTATAAAGAGATCAAATATTAGTCAATACTGTTCTATTAAGAGAAAACATATTGTTCAATATTGCTCTATTAAGAGATTAAATATTGGTTAATATTATTTTAATAAGAGATAAAATATTGGTCAATATTGTTCAATTAAGAGATTTAAATATTGGTTAATATTATTTTAATAAGAGATAAAATATTGGTCAATTTTGTTTTATCAACAGATTAAATATCGGACAGCCTTGTTCTGTATTAATGAAAACATGATGACTGTCTGATGCCCGGGCTCACGCTCGCCTGAGAGTTCAAAAGCGTTTAAGGGATTATGATTATGATCAGTTTTGTTCTAAGCGTGAGTGAACAAGTCCAGAAAGCATCAGTGAAGATATGATCGGTAGTTTGAAGTAAAAAATAGGCGCTTGTCAAAGACAAGTTAATGCAGGTTGAACATTTCCTCCAAAGCAAGGTCAGTTTGTTCTTCAGCCAACTGAATATGTAATCATATTATAATGCTGTGTGAGAAATGTGATATTGAAGCGTTCGGTCTGACCTTTCCCGGCGCACACTCGGTCCCGTCGACCGGCGGACCCTTCTTAGTCTTACAGAAGTACTGGTTATCAGGATGACTGCACCACAACTGCTTACACGGGTCATACGTGCGGAACTGGAGGACGAGAAAGACACATTTACTGTACATTCAGCAGACACCTTCGTCCAAAGCCACTTACAAATGAAGACTAAAGCAAGCGAGTCATCGTGAAGAGACACAAGAAGTGCTCAAAACACACAGTTCAGGCATTACTCAGAGTAGCATGACCAGACAAGGGAGGATTAAAGGAAAAGGAAAGATTTATTTATTTATTTTTTAAGAGGTAAAGCTCACGGAAGAAATTTTTTGTTGCATGCATGTCAATTTTCAGAGATGAGTTTTGAGTTTTCACATATTTCATCACAACGCAATAACGTGCAGGAGCACAATAAACAAATCAAGCCTCTTGAACTCGAGTCTGCATTGACAGAATCGGATCGAATAGATACTCACGGCGGTGCACATCTTATAACCCACACCGAAATCGAAGCGGCACTGCTCATCCATGGAGTAGTTTATCCCGGGAAGCTCCGTGAGTTTGGGCCATTTCAGCTCGAACGGATCATCCAGAAGACAGTCGTACGAGCTGAAAGACATACAGCAGGGTTGTGGACGCTTTTATCAATGCATTGCTGAAAAATGCTGATCAACTTCATCAAAACATACAAATCCTGCCCGATTCACTGTCATCCCGTATTACTCTCTTCTGTTGGACGCAAACCATACGCTGCAGGATGATTTAATGAGACTGTTGAGCTCCAACACATGACAAAAGAGCATCATAAAAGCATCATATATGAGGAGTGCAATGTATTCTTCTCCAGTCATGTGATGCTTTGTGACTGATATGACTTTTATGATCATATATGATGCATTTGTGTCTTCAGAGTCAAAAAGAGCGCTCTGGGAATATGTAAAACATCATCTTTGGTGTTAGTAAGAAGATTACGATTGCTGATGATTAATTGTCATAAATAATTGCAATTAACAATTTAATTCTATTATGTTCATGTCACTTACAGTATTCATTTTCACAGCATTAAATTAAATCATATGGGCCTATTTTATTATAATTTTTAAATGCATATTATATATATATATATATATATATATATATATATATATATATATATATATAAAAATGCATTTAAAAATTATAATAAAATAGGCCCATATGATTTACTTTAATGCTGTTTAAATGCATTTTAATATATATATTTTAAAATGCATTTAAAAATCATAATAAAATAGGCCCATATGATTTACTTTAATGCTGTGAAAATTTATAATACTTACATAATTCATTATTTATAATACAATATAATACATTCTTTCAAAAGGAGGAAAAGTAGACACGATATTGTACATTTGATGCCATTTTTAAGTGCTTAAATTTCCTTGATTTGGATGTCAAAATGTGATTGAAATTTAAACTGCACAATTATTGCGGTTATCGCAAATAATTGCGATTAGATCTAATAACCCTAATAATGATCTAATAAAGTGTGTAAATGTTGACAGCGTCATATTTAAAGACTGTCACGCGTATACGCTGTAAGAGTAAAAAGCAGGAATAACAGGAGCCTTTAATGAGAATTAACAAAGCATCTACACATAAACAAACAGAACTGTGAAAACTAAGGCCATATATATATATATACAGGGATCTAGTCAACATAACATAGAACAGGTGTGTAAACCAAGCAACCAAGGCAACTAACAATGCCTGAAAACACAGGCAAACCCAAACTAAAACACAATGAAAACAAACATATTCATCTATTTCTTCACGTCTGGAGAGATTAAGTCTGCATGCAATTTCATCAGCATCATCTCCAGAACCCCGACTGCAGAAATGAGGATGAGACTCTTACTGTATGTATCGGTTGAGCTCCTGTTTGCTGCAGCGGGACCAGTGGTATCTGTGAAACGCGGCCTGGACCAGTGGAGCCATGATGCTGCCCATACTGGTCTCGTCTGAGCACCGGTTCCCCTGGCCGTCGTGCTCCATTCCCAGCCTGAAACATTCAGCACAACCAGCACAACCATCACAACACTGTTCAGTCTGATCAAGCAGAATCTCCTGGAAGATTCGTTCCAATGAATCGACTCAGTGATTCTTTCCTGTTCGGAACTTCCAGCGCAGCTTTTTAAATCTTTACACTATTGAAATGCTGCTGTTCATTACTACGTTTATTTAGTATAAATGTACTGTATGTGATCAAATCGAATGTTGTCAGATAAATTACACTAGTTTGGGGTCGGTAAGAATGATTAATGTTCTGCATTGATTTGATCAAAAATACAGTAAAAACTGTGGAATATTATTACAATAAAGTGTGAATATATAGTAAAGTGTAATTTATTCCTGTGATCAAAGCTGAATGTTCAGCATCATTACTCCAGTCTTCAGTGTCACATGATCCTTCACAAATCACTCTAATATGATGATTTGATGCTCGAGAAACATTTGTGATTATTATCAATGTTGAAAACCGTGGAAACTGTGGCACATTTTGTTTTTCAGGATACTCTGATGAATGGAAAGTTCAAAAGAACAGTATTTATTTGAAATATAATCTTTTGTAACATTAAAAAAATGTCTTTACAGATCAATTCAATGCATCCTTGCTGATTAAAAGTATTAATAGTTTAATAAGGTATCTTAATGACCCAAACTTTTGAATGGTAGTGTATATATATTCTAATAGTTACTCTCTTATATCGCTTCAAAGATCAAAATGGTCTTACTTTCTTAATTTATGTTCCCAGTCTTAATATAAGAGAAAAAAATTGAATAACCTTTCATCAAAATTTAACACCGTTTCAAAAAAGTCATTTGATGCCAACAATCCCTCTTAATTTTTAACCATAAGTCATATAGAGACACTTTTCACCATCCAGTCGATTCATTATGAATAAAACATCCCACCTAGTCCAGTCATTTTAAGCCAAAATGGGGGTCAACCTTGAGCAAATTGCAACAGAAGCAAACTCAACTGATTTTATATCCTCAATATGTCCTGAGTAAGGAAAAAAAAAAGCCCAGAAGAATCCCATTAGGGGAAAGTTTCGAAAAAGACCCAAATATAGCCTATTCATACACCTATTCATTCTTTATATGAATATAACCAGCCTTAAAACTCTTTTATCCCGACTAGAATATTCTGTGGGCATCCAGGGAACTGTCCTCAGTTGGTTTAAATCATATCTAACAAATAGAAGTTTCTCTATTAAACTAAGATACTGCTCTGAAATCTCTTTTTGCATGCCTAGAAGAAGTAAAAATGTGGTTTTCTCAAAATGTCTTATTTCTGAATGAATCCAAAACCGAGGTTATAGTCTTTGGCCCCCATGACAACTTTAATAGCAGTAACATTGATCTGGATCACCTCTCTCCAACTTCATCTTGCATTAAAAACTTAGGTGTTTTCTGGGATCAGAACTTAAAATTTGAAAAACAAATTAATGCGGTGATTAGTTCTTGTTTTAACCAGTTACGTCTTCTCTTTAAGATCAGATCCTCTCTTTCTGAGAAAACCTTAGAGATTGCTGTCCATGCGCTCATTACATCGCGGATGGATTATTGCAACTCCCTCTACTATGGCATACCCAAACACTCTATTGCTCGTCTCCAATTAGTACAGAATGCTGCTGCAAAGTTTCTCAAAAGAAAACGCAAATTTGATCATGTTTCACCTATTTTAAAATCGCTGCATTGGCTACCAGTGCATTTTAGAATTGAATTTAAAATTCTTCTCTTTGTTTTTAAATCCGTAAATAATCTGGCACCGAGCTATTTGTCCGAGCTTCTCTGTCCACATAATCCCACACGAAACCTGAGGTCTGGTGATCAGAAACTTTTGTCTGTCCCCAGATCACGGTTAAAGAATAGAGGAGACAGAGCCTTTGCGATTGCTGGCCCTAGCCTTCCGGTTTACATCAGAGCGGCTCAATCTCTAACAGTTTTTAAATCCTCTCTTAAAACCTACTTTTTTTCTTTAGCTTTTAATATATTGTGAGCTTTTGTCATGAATGTGTGGTTATGTTTTGTATCTTGTGTATTGTTCAGCACTTTGGTCAGCCCTGTTTGCTGTTTTTAAATGTGCTATATAAATAAATACAAACTTGAAACTTGAAACTTTATTAATTATTATTGCAGAGATGGGGTTTGGGGCTTGGTCCGTGGGACTGTTTCTGGGGATTCACTTTTTATTTTACCTACCTTTTGTCTTCTGCATTCTCATTGTCTCCTGTTCTTGCCTCAGACTCATCCCCCAGAAACAGTCAGACCCAGCCCCAAACCCAATCTCTTAAAAATTAATAAAGGCTGTTTTAAAGTACTTCTTCCTGCCTCTATGTACTAATGCTCATGGGTAGCCTAAATGGGTTCATTCAGACCTTAACATTTAGTCTTTTACTGTTATATGTCAACAAGATTCAACAAGACATTTTCTCCTGGCTAATGGCTAGACCCAATGTTTAGATCTGTTGTGGTATTTATGCAAATTAGCACATCTGTAATTAGATTATGCACCGTTTGTCCATGTTAACAAACAATTTCAAAAAACTTATAATACATTTTTTCTTTGTCTTGATGTAAGTAATCAACTCAGTAATTTTCATGGTGATATCTAAAGGTTAAAATTTTTACCCTATTCATGTGAGAAAAATAATGAATATGAATGGGCTATATTTGGGTCTTTTTCTAAACTTTCCCCTAATGGGATTTTTCAGGGCTTTTTTTCCCTTAATTAGGACATATTGAGGATACAAAATCAGTTGAGTTTGCTTCTGTTGCAATTTGTTCAAACTTTTTTCATAAAATGACTGGACTAACCTGAATAAATCTAAAAAGTCTCGACCTCAGTATCGTGATTCAATCAGAAGCGTGTCCGACCGTGGAAGTAAAAGGCTTGGCAAACAGTGTTTCTGTTGGCTTGATAAAGTGCAGTGTTAAAGCAGAAAACATCCAGCTATTTCAGACCGTTCTGTCTGGATTCTGCGGACATCATCAGTTATGATGTGAAACGAGAGCGTTCGGCAGGTCATGTGACCTCTGTCAGTGTTTATAGAGACACAACAAACATTACATCTACAGTGTTAAGTGATGATTCATCGTGAGAAAACCGATGATTCACATCTATTTTCCAACCGCACTGCAAAAACTGATTTTATTACTCAGGATTTTTGTCTTGTTTTCCAGGACATATCAGGCATTACTGGACATGCAAAGTCATTGAGTCTTGTTTTCTGAAAAATGTATCAAAATGAAATGAGTTTGTGCTTTTAAACAAGAACAAATATCTGTCAGTGGGGTCAGAAAAATAACCTTGGTTTCCCTTTGAATAGTTTTTTTTGTTTTTGAATGCATAAACTACCCTCAATCTGATGGTTGCTTCCATTAAACTAGACTCGCTCTCTTAAACAAATTTGCTTCTCAAGTAAATGCATTTTGATTTAAGAATGTTTAGATATTTATTCTGGAAAACAAGACAAAAATGGGATAGAAAAGCACATTTTTGAAACATCTGACCTGAAAACATCTCGCAAAGTGGCAAAAGCATCAAGTCTTCCTCATGTCCTACAGGAGGCGCTATTGAGCAGCCCTAATGTTCATACGCATGAGCTGTAATTATGATGTGCATCCAAATCATTTATTCACGCTGAGCTGTTTTAATTTCTCATGCACATTAGACACGTAATAGATGCTTTATGTATTTATCATTCTCATGCATGCTTCATAAACTGGCTGAATGAGCAGCTTCTTCCTAGCCGCGCTTCATTGCCATGTTTCATAAACTGCAGACAAAATGCATGCAAACTAATTAGTGCAGGCAACATTTTATAATTACAAAATGATTGTCGAATGACTGGCCTCCAACTCACAGATTCTCCAGCTAATCACAACACAGTTCATCTCGTAACATGAGCAGTGTAAAACAGACTGCAATTACTGGAAATACATATATATTCCTGTTGCATAAAGTCCAAACGTGATGTCCAGCCAAGAGAAACGGACATCTTCAGCCAATATTATTAAAAACACTGAAAAGAGTATATTGCGTAGGTGTGCTTATTTGTGATAATAATGCAATGAAACATGCCAGAATGTGCGAACATCTTTGTCCAGGCTGTCAGTCAAAGAAATCATGAACACAAGAGAGAACCAACGGAATATTAATAACTGATTCTGTTGAAGTCAATGTTTGATTTTTCCAGTCCGCTTCTTGTTTTTCTATGCATTTTTTTGTAAAATAAATAAAACCGTTTGCCTTTTTTTTGCCAAAATTTGCAAAAAAAATTTTGCTACTCTTTGCATTTTTTTGCAAATAATTTTGTAAGATAATTACTCTAACCAAGTTTAGTGTTTTGTTCTTCCCTCATGTTTAAAATCTATTTAAAATATAGGCTTGGTTTCACAGACAGGGTTTAGATTAATCCAGGATTAGGACATTTAAGAAGCTTTTATAAACGTGCCGTAGAGAAAAACACACATTACTGGTGTGAATCTCGAGACGCTTTCAGTTAAAACTGCTCAAACATGCATGTTAGTCCGGGACTAGATTAAGCCTCGTCTGTGAAACCAGGGAATCAATAATCTCCCTCATCATGGAAGTTGTCGGCTGATCCCTCCGGACATCACGTTTGTCCACTGCAGGATATATTGGTTGAGTCGAGTGTAAACTCACACGTGTCCGGTCTCGTGCGCCACCACGAACGCCGAGGAGAATCCGTCTTCGTGGTTCAGCGTGCAGCTTCGCAGCGGGTGACACATGCCCGTAACCGGGGCGTAACCTGGGACACACATCAAAGAGGAACCGGGATCAACTGGAATGCGGGACATTCCAGAACTCAGATCAGTTTCAATAGGAACGTCAAAGATTCCTTGTGTTCAAAGAGCCGCTGGGTCACAGTCAAATCAGACACACACGTGAACTTCTCTGATCCTGCCTTCATCTAAGAGCACTTCTGGACTGAAAATGTGATTACTCAAGAAAGAAACAGTTTTCGCATTAGGAATCGTATTTGAAAGCTTCTCTAAAAGGAGTCATAGTGCCTTCAAAGTTCACTTCTTTTGCACTCAGAAACAAGGCAATCCCAGAATGCACTGGGACAAAAAGTTGAGCAATGTTGATTGTAATTACACACGGACTGCAAAGCTGCATAATTTGATCAAAAATACTGTATTTTTTTATTTAAAACATCTGTTTTCTATGTGAATATATAGTAAAGTGTAATTTATTCCTGTGATGAATGTTCAGCATCATTACTCCAGTCTTCAGTGTCACATGATCCTTCAGAAATCAGTATAATATGAGGATTTGATGCTCAAGAAACATTTAGGATTGTTGAAAACAGTTCATATTTTTGTGGAAACCAGTCATAATTCAACTGACAATTTTGTATTCTTTCTCATTTTCATGCATGTTGGGCACATAATAGACGCTTTATGTATTTGATCGTTTTCATGCTTCATAAACCGGCTGAATGAGTTCTTCTTCCCCACAGCGCTTTATCACTGTCCTTCATAAAGAGCAAGTCAAAATGCATGCAAACTAATTTGCAACATGGATGATTTACAATTAAGGCCAATACAAATCTCCTTGTTGAATGACATGCAATGCATTTGAAATAGAATCTTTTGTAAGATTATAAACGTCTTCACTGTCACTTTTGGTCAACTAAATGCTGAATAAAAGTATGAATTTCTTACAGACCCTGAACTTGTATTTCATTCATCCTTATAAAATATAACTAATAATCTATTTAAAAACTCAATATTAGTATGCACTATGTATAGTTATACTTCTGTTGTTGTTTTAAAGCAAAGCTGCATATATATAAAAACTCCTCAAACATTGTGACGTTTCTATGAGAGTAAATCAGAAGTTGAAGACTAGTTTTGAATATTAACACTTGAAGCGCGCAAGCAACCCGAAAAGCCTAACCGATGGATCCCACAAAGACACAGAAACGCCACATGAAGCCCGACACAGACAGAGAAGACACTCGATCAGGAGATGTGCAGCGCCAGAGCTTTAGTTAGCGAGTCTCAGGTTAAACTCTTCTGAACGAGATGATCATGCTACTGAAAT
Source organism: Squalius cephalus (assembly GCF_949319135.1). Classification (NCBI taxonomy): domain Eukaryota; kingdom Metazoa; phylum Chordata; class Actinopteri; order Cypriniformes; family Leuciscidae; genus Squalius; species Squalius cephalus. The sequence continues at coordinate 35,434,127 of NC_137140.1, forward strand.
CACCGGACAGTCTTTGGCATGCAGGTGAAAAGCAGAAGATGCAGATTATGAGAAGCTTATGAAGCCGCTGGTGTTTGAAAGCATCAGTGATAACGAGGCTGATGGTTTGATGATCACATGTCTAACACTAGTGAGATTCCCATTATAGAGCGCTGAGGATTATTGGATTTTTTACATAACCAAACAACACATATTTCTTTAGCCAGCCGGAGGGTTGCATGAGAGACAAGCACTGCTAGCCCAGCGTTCATCTGTCCTCACGTATAGCATTGCCCTGGAGAAGCTTAGCGTTGTTAATGCTGTAATCACGGCGTATTAGATGACATTAAATCAGGACATCGTGACGATATTAAAGCTCTTCACACTGAATATAGCACTGCTTTTACAACATCTAATATATTACTGCCATAAACTTAACATAAAAACATAAATCTGAACCATTAGAGCAAGTTAGGAAGACAAGACACGTTAATATATATATACTGTATATATATATTTTTTTTAGGTTTCATGCAAACTGAAGTGTGGGATGCATTTGTCTTTTTTTTTTAGTTTGGGGGAAATAAAAAGCTAAATACAAAAATTATTTAATGTACTTTATATATTAAACACACATTAATAATACATAAATTATCATTATTGTTAACTTTTGTTCCCAGACAAAAGCCAAACTTTAGACCCTACTGTTAAATTTAACCAATTTTGTTGTTTTTCTTTATTTTTATAATTTGATGTTTCATAAAAAATTATTTTAATATATTATCTATTAATCTATTCATTTTAATATATATATATATATATTTAGAAAATAATTCAGCAATTTAATTTATTGCTAGAAAATAATGATTTTTTTTTATTTTCTAATTTGATATATTTTTCTATATAATAAATATAATATATTTATATTTATATAATATATAAAAAAAAAAAAAAAAAAAAAAATATATATATATATATATATATACATATATACACTCACCTAAAGGATTATTAGGAACACCTGTTCAATTTCTAATTAATGCAATTATCTAATCAACCAATCACATGGCAGTTGCTTCAATGCATTTAGGGGTGTGGTCCTGGTCAAGACAATCTCCTGAACTCCAAACTGAATGTCAGAATGGGAAAGAAAGGTGATTTAAGCAATTTTGAGCGTGGCATGGTTGTTGGTGCCAGACGGGCCGGTCTGAGTATTTCACAATCTGCTCAGTTACTGGGATTTTCACGCACAACCATTTCTAGGGTTTACAAAGAATGGTATGAAAAGGGAAAAACATCCAGTATGCGGCAGTCCTGTGGGCGAAAATGCCTTGTTGATGCTAGAGGTCAGAGGAGAATGGGCCGACTGATTCAAGCTGATAGAAGAGCAACTTTGACTGAAATAACCACTCGTTACAACCGAGGTATGCAGCAAAGCATTTGTGAAGCCACAACACGCACAACCTTGAGGCGGATGGGCTACAACAGCAGAAGACCCCACCGGGTACCACTCATCTCCACTACAAATAGGAAAAAGAGGCTACAATTTGCACAAGCTCACCAAAATTGAACAGTTGAAGACTGGAAAAATGTTGCCTGGTCTGATGAGTCTCGATTTCTGTTGAGACATTCAGATGGTAGAGTCAGAATTTGGCGTAAACAGAATGAGAACATGGATCCATCATGCCTTGTTACCACTGTGCAGGCTGGTGGTGGTGGTGTAATGGTGTGGGGGATGTTTTCTTGGCACACTTTAGGCCCCTTAGTGCCAATTGGGCATCGTTTAAATGCCACGGCCTACCTGAGCATTGTTTCTGACCATGTCCATCCCTTTATGACCACCATGTACCCATCCTCTGATGGCTACTTCCAGCAGGATAATGCACCATGTCACAAAGCTCGAATCATTTCAAATTGGTTTCTTGAACATGACAATGAGTTCACTGTACTAAAATGGCCCCCACAGTCACCAGATCTCAACCCAATAGAGCATCTTTGGGATGTGGTGGAACGGGAGCTTCGTGCCCTGGATGTGCATCCCACAAATCTCCATCAACTGCAAGATGCTATCCTATCAATATGGGCCAACATTTCTAAAGAATGCTTTCAGCACCTTGTTGAATCAATGCCACGTAGAATTAAGTCAGTTCTGAAGGCGAAAGGGGGTCAAACACAGTATTAGTGTGGTGTTCCTAATAATCCTTTAGGTGAGTGTATATATATATATATATATATATATATATATATATATATATATACATGTTTATTACTAGAAAATAATAAAAGCACACATTATGGTTTTATGATTTTAAACTGTATTCAGTCAATTTTTCATAACAGGGTTGCAAAGGTTGCAAAGCTCATACAAAATAAATGTAAAAGAAAAAATATGTATTCATGTAACATTTATTTTGACCCCTGCGGTGGATGAGCAACATCTTCTGAAGGTGAAGAACAACGATTCGACAGCGTTAAACCCGCTTCCCTGATCTGCTTCCAAACCACATCATTCCAGATCATCCCAGCGGTGATTAATGCGGGATCTGCTGAATCAGGGCTTCATCCGCTCGACCGCAGGAGATCCACGAACACCTCCAGCGCAGGAGTTACCGTGAGCATCTGGAACTGGCCCTGGATCAGGCTAAAGCTTGTGACGGGAGTGTGATGTTTGCCCTCAGGGGTGAAAGGTTGTGGTCTGAACGCTGTAGGACGATGTTATGAACACAACAGAGAGCGTGGCGTAGCAACAGCAGACGAGAGAAACAGAAAACACGTCTCCTAAACATCACACATGAGTCTCGAAACCTAAACACACATCCATCAGAATCCAGTGCCGGAACTTCAAAAACACAGGACGGAGATCGGGAGTCAAACACAGGACAATCCTGACGCTTCAGCTGGAAAACTGAGTTTGATCAGAGCGTTAAATAGTCTTCATATTCTTAAGGTAATGTGTGAATGTCTTTGCAGTAGAACAAGTCGTTTATTGTGAAGGAAGATGAAAGAAACACACTTAATAAGCAAAAGGAAGTTTTAAATCCTAAAGCAACAGATGATTGTATGTGTTTGCTTGTGATCAGAGGATCATGCTGACAGTTAATGTGAATCTCTAAACTCACATGAAGTTAGTGAAGAGAAAAGATGCTAATATTTTGCATTTAATGTAATGACATTTACACAATTTAGAAGAGTAGGGCCCTATGAAATCTGATTGTTTTTGTCCCAAATTCTTTTTTATTTTTTTTTCTAAATTCCGTTTTTTTCCGATTTAATTTTTCTGGATTTTTTTTTTTTTTCTGGATGTTTTTTTTCTAGGCTCCGTTTTAATGGTTAAATAAAATTGTATTAATGCAGAAGCAAGTCTAATTATTTGAAATCAATACAATTTAACAGCAATTTATTAAGAATTTAGCAAAAATATAATTTTTCAGGCCCTATGACATACATTTGATTTTTTTCTCAAATTCCATTTTATTTTTAACAAATTCAGTGATTTGTTTTAATTTTTCTGAATTCCATTTGAATGGTTTAATTAAATTTTAATGAACAAAGGCATGTCTAATTAATGGAATTCATAAAAACAACTTGATTTATCATTTTTTACAATAAAAGGGCCCTTTGAAATGTTTTTTTTTCTTCCCCAAATTCCTTTTTATTTTTTTCTAAATTCCGTTTTTTTCCCCAAATTCCTTTTATTTTTTTCTAAATTCCGTTTTTTCCGATTTAATTTGTCTGGATTTTTATTTTATTTTTATTTATTTTTCTAGGCTCCGTTTTAATGGTTAAATACAATTGTATTAATCCAGAAGCAAGTCTAATTATTTGAAATCAATACAATTTAACAGCAATTTATTAAGAATTTAGCAAAAATATAATTTTTAGGGCCCTATGAAATACATTTTATTTTTTTCTCAAATTCCATTTTATTTTTAACAAATTCAGTGTTTTGTTTTAATTTTTCTGAATTCCATTTGAATGGTTTAATTAAATTTTAATGAACAAAAGCATGTCTAATTAATGGAATTCATAAAAGCAACTTAATTTATCTTTTTTTTTTTTTTTTTTTTTACAATAAAAGGGCCCTTTGAACTATTTAGTTTTTTCAGAAATTCTGTGTATTTTAATTTATCTTTTAATCAAATGAAAATTTGACTTTTTTTGCAAACAAAGTGCTGCACAACAGAGGTTTATTCTAAAATTAAAACATGGAAGAAAAATAGTGTGATTATTCCTTAAAAAATAAAGTTTTGATAATAATTGTATTATTATTAGTATTACTTTAAGACTTACATTCCACTGTACAACAGTAATATATTTCTGTCACAATTTCTTCAAGTTAAACCAAACTTTTATTTTGATGGGTCGCCATGATGACCTTAAAGTTTCTGTGTTTATGATATGACCATAGTTTTAATGAATTAATTCCTTGATTACATCCGTGTTTTCTGCATCGTGGAAATCATTGGGCCCTCATTTATTAAAAAAATAATAATAATAATTTTTTTTTTTTTTTAATAAACCTTAACTAAAATAAACCACAAAAAGGACCACTTGATGAAACAAAAAACAAGTTCATAGTTTAAATATCATCATGTTAACATATCTTTGCGAAATACCAATTCAATGTTATTCCAACTTATTTGATCAGTTATGGATCTTAGTCATGGAAGACACAATATGCGACGTGAATGAAAAAGTCTTCAGGTCATTTTTCAGACTCAGTCCGTCCCTCACAGACTCGTTTCTATTCACACCAAATTAAATTAGTTTTCTACCCTGATTAAGATGCCTATTCTACAACAACGTTTTTACTACATATTTTAAATAACATGCATGCAAGAATAACTTAAACACTGGAGATTATGAATCACAATAATTTAAATTGGTTAATTTCACTGAGATACTTAGAAAGGTAAACATTTCGACTAGGAATATTAGTATTGTTGAGAGAGCGCAGCTACTGATAATCATGTTTTCTTTTCCTCTACATGCCAAAAACTCTCCTTCGCAACATAGCGGTCAAAGAGTATTTTTGGTTGGTACGAGTTGGCATGGATGCCCAGTTTACACGGTGTGTGTCCTGGGCATCTTGATGCCAAGCGTTGGAGAACAGAAGCATAAAGAAGCACTTACTCTGCACAGCCTCGATCGAGAGAAACACAGTACCTTGCATACCTGCGGGACCAAAGTCTTGCCTGGTGAGGAAGATTGCGTGGTCGTGATGCTCGGCGTGATCGGGGTCGAGTCTCTGCTGGGTGTTCGCCCAACGACAAACCTGTTCTAGACTCCGGGACGGGTTCCCTCGCTCAATCAGGCTGATGGACTATAACACACAAACAAGAAAAACAGTTGAGTCCACACTAGTTTATAACAGCTAGGCTACACTGGGGGGTTGTGGATTAAAGCGTCTGTTAAAGGCATGCATGTAAATGTCAATTTTGTGGCAAAAAAAAAAAAGTTATTAAATTGCATTAAATTAAATTAAAATGAAATATAAAATAAAGTCAAATGAAAAAAATTTAATTAAATTAAATTAAAAATGAAATAAATTAATTTGAATAATTAAAATAAAACAATAAAAAACTAAACTAAAATAATTAAATTAAATAAACAATTAAATTACATTAAATTAAAACTAAAATAAACAATCAAATAAACAATAAAATACAATAAAAAAATTAAGTTGAATTAAATTAAATAAGAAATGAAATAGTTTAATTAATTTGAATGATAATTAAAATAAAACAATAAAAAACTAAAATAAAATAGTTAAATTAAATACAAATTAAATTAAATAAACAATTAAATGACATTAAATTAAAACTAAAATAAACAATCAAATAAACAATAAAATACAATAAAAAAATTAAGTTGAATTAAATTAAATTAAAAATGAAATAGTTAAATTAATTTGAATGGTAATTGAAATAATAAATAAATAAATAAAAAGTTAAATTAAATACAAATTAAATTAAATAATTAAATAAAATAAAAAATAAAATAAAAAATAAAATATAATAAAATAAAAAATTAAAATAAAAATTAAGTTGAATTAAATAAAAAATTAAATAAAGTTAAATAAAATAAAATGGTGATTAATGCCACCACATGATGTCCTGAAGCAGAACTAGTTCAGACCAGACTAAACATAAAACCAAACGTTTGCCTGCAGTCTGGACTGATCATTACCACATGAGAAACTGAGTGATTCACTTTACAAACACTCTCCTCTAAAGTCTGCATGATCACAAGGATGTATGACACAAATAAGGGATGATGTGCAGTCAACCGGTCATTATCGTAAAGTAAACCCTGACGAGATGATTAGTGCCCTGATGCTCGGGACTGCACATTATCCTGCCTATAACATACAAACACATCAATGCATGGACATGAAATACAGATCTGAGCATCCATTATTTTATTATGTAAGAAGAATAGATTAGCAGCTAAACAAACAAGATAAACACGGTGAGAAAACAGGAGTTAAGAAAGCATCTGTTCTGGAAATGTTCTCTGCTCCAGTCACGTCACATTTATTTATACATAAGATTGCTTTACAGTATTAAACATGAAAAACAGCGTCAGTGTCGCTTTACAACTTCAGTTTCTACAATAAAGCGACTCCAGTGTCTTCATCTGAACAGAAGAAATGAACCGGAGAAGATTTACACCTCAAAGAAGGCGGAGCCTCAGAGCCACGCCCACCTATTACATCATCACCACACGGACCAATAGGAGATCAGAGGCGGAGCAAAGGAGTTTTGCTTTGGGAAGTGGTTTTGAACTCCTGAAACAAACTTTGTTTTGACCTGATTTTGTTGGAAATGTCTCGCGTTTCGTAATCTCACGTGTCTCCACAGTTTTGTCAATAGTGTCTCATAAGTTTGCAGTCAAAAGCCAATATGAGGTCAAACATTTCTCATTAAATGATCTGAGCTGCTCCACATTCATGTTCTAGCTCTAGGCATCTTTGCTGGATGACAACTATTGACTCGTTTTATTTTCATTTCTCTGGAGGAATTTCAGGAGAATCATCCGACAAAAGAAAGCTTTGCTAACGTTCCTATTAAGTTATTATTATATATAAACGTTATTTCGGAATGTTTTTTAAACTGTATTTTTTAATGGTTATTCAAACGTTAACGGAACATTCCATCATTCTTCAAACATTATAGAATGCTACATTTGAATGTGTTCTGAACATTCCGAAACAAGTTGTTACATTTAAAAAACGTTAGATGAACGTCCAACTGAAAACAACGTTCCATGAACTGGGTCTAAATAATGTTTTTGAACGTTTTGAGAACATTATTAAAGACCAGATAAGGTTTTGTTAACATTACAGGGAAGAAGGTTTGTTCATTTAACGTTGAGAGAGCCTTTTAGACAGCAGGAACACGTGAGCGCTCCTCGGGGAGAGCGTGGGCTATTTGAGGACACTTCGCTGTTTGTTTAGCATGAATACCCGCCGGTAAAAACCCATCTGAGACCGAGCTGAAGCTGAAATCCGATGACTGACTGGCTTTCTGTTCAGCTTCCAAAATATACCAACAACTCACTGTGACACAAGCAGACTAAACACAGCAAACCCCAGCGGGCCTGGACAACACAATGATCATCCATCATCACAACACACACGCTCACAGCACAAAACACTCCACATCACTGACATTAAATATGATATTAATATATCTGGATTTAAAGATATATTTTAAGAGTATTAACACAAGACAATAGAATCATTCATTTACAATAACAATGTTTTTTTTTTTGTTCAGAGTGGCATTAAATGGTCATTTATTTGATTTATTTTTAATAATTGTAAATTATTTATCTTATTTTTAATAGCATTAAAACGTCTTCAGATATATCTTAAATGCATGTAGAAATGTATTCATTTAATAAGAAATATTAAATATTATATAAATATTTTTTATTTATATATACAGTAAATACATATATGTAATATTTCTTATTCTACAGTTGTTTAGTCTGTTCTTGAAATGTCACTACAGAACATGCATTTAAGATATATTTAATATATATATTTATACATATAAATACATGAAGTTCCATCTTCATAGTGCCATCTGAAATTTTTCTTCTAGAATTATATTTTTTAGCAAGCTTGTATATTTAAGTTCAGTAATTTCACTTAAATGACAATTAATAGGTAATTTTCATTGCCATTTAAGTGAAATTATTGAACTTAAATATACGAGCTTGATAAAAATGATCATTCTAGAAGAAAATTTCAGATGGCACTTAGAGGCTTTTGCATCTGAACTCTTCATATATATACATTTTAAGGGTATTTAAATATATAATTTATTAAAAAACAGGATAAAAACAGAATAAATAATTTACAATATCAATGCTTTTTTTGTTCAGGGTGGAGGCCAATTGTAAAAACATTTGCAAAAAAAAAATAAAAATAAAAAAATCAACATTTAAATAATTGTAAATTATTGATCTTTTTCTAATATCCTTAAAATGTCTTCAAATATATCTTAAAATATTATTTTAAGATTATAACAGTATGTAGTGGAGTCCAAAACTGACCTGGATAAAAATGCTTCAATTTTGCATTTTTCTAATTTAATACAGACTTTTTGTCAGCATAACAATTTAAGAGAAAAACTGAACATGAATTTAAGATTGTCTTAGCATTCAGAACTGAATGAACAATGAACAAATCCAACATGATTAAAGAAAGCATAATTGTGCATAATTTTTTAATTCATAATGCTTTGAAGGCTTTGTTCATTTCCAGGTTTAAGCAGAATTTGTACTCATTGTGGTTTCATTGCTTAAAATCATAAATCACATTTTACTCAGTGTTCACTGCAGTTTGACGTCTTGCCGTCTAAAATGACTGACAGCTTCTGCAACAATGAGCAAACGCTGGAGAATTTAAGAAGACGACACTAGTTTCACAACTAACTTACGTTTCGCTAGTTGTCAACCTCAATTAATATTCTTCAGCAATCTCTCAACGTCCAGCCAATCGCAGAAGCGCTGAAAGTGTGGTGCGTGTGGTGACAAGAAACGCATGTTTATCAATGATGTGAACTAACATCAGCTTGGATAATGAAATGGAGATTAAAAGTACTTGTACACACAAGAAATCATGCAGTGCGCCTCTAAAGTAGCATGAACTGAAAGTCAATCTGCAGTAATGGATTAATGCAGCGTCTCATGTGTAATGAGGCCACGCACACACACACACACACACACACACACACACACACACACACACACGCAGGATTGGCGTGTGGATTCACCCTGGCACTGAGTGAGTATCAGCATTAATCTTTCAAGACACACGGCAGAGAGTCAGGTGGAAAACTATCATTCCTGCTGACATCGCTGACATATCAATCATGACATCAGCACACACACACACACACACACACACACACACACTTGTACAGTCACTCAGACAGAATCACACTGATTCTGAATTTGATTGACAGCTCAACTCTGCATTACTCACTGGATATAAATGACCAGTAGAAGGGAAAAGAAATACTTTCAATTCATCTCCACATTGGTACTGGTTCACAAAGAGATCTGAATGGTGTGTTCGCAAATCCGTCAAAGCCCTGAAGGGACGTGGTGATGGGAAGAAAACTTTGCGGGTTCCCCTGAGAAACTCTGCATTGAAACTTTGCGTTTTAATAATTAACATTTTTATTTCAAATGCAAAAGAGGATGCAAAAGTTTTGCTAGTGAATGCAAAGCACTGAAAAGTCATTTTCCTCTCGTCTCGTATTGTTATCATCACCTCGACCGTTTAGTGGCGTTTAGTTAAAGTCACAGCAGAACTGCACTGGATGACGTGCACATTTTTGGATTTTGCATTTTTTTAGCCACCAAAAACTATTATAAACACCGTGAAAAGCTGATGAAGTTCTGTGATAATAACTCTATTATCTTCGCCGTCAACTGAACTTCAATTCTAGAATAAACTCTGAGAAAGCTCACACTGTAAAACAAAAACTTGGATGTTTAAGTCATTTCAACTTAAATTACATTAAACTGACTTAAAAAATGAGTTGACTCTTGTATAACTTATTTTGATGAGTTAAAGAATGTAAAAACATAAGTTGTCATAACTTATTGATGCACGTTTTACCGTGCAGTCTCTCTTTAGTCTCTATCTTTGGCTGGAAACAGATGTGAAAGCAGGTTGTGTCCTTCTTCTCTGATATCGAGTGTGTTTTACAGCTGCGTCTTCCAGATGGCGAGTTATTAGCCAAATAATAACATCTCTACTATTTCACAGAAAACTTTAACTTCTTAACTTTTAACTTCTCTTTAATAAGGCAAGTAGGTGCAAACGCACAGCCGGTGATCGACTGATCCTGATATAATGAACACTGGGTCAATGGTTTCTGTCTGTACTGTTTAAAGTCCCCCTGTGGTGAAGATGCAGCTTTAATGTAGTTTATGTGGTGTTTTTAATGTGCTTTAAGACACACCATGTGTAAGTTCATAAGTCGACAGCATTGCTGAGTATTTCCTCCTTAAAACTGCAGTGAACCAAAGACAGTCTCAAACACACGCTTTGAAATCGCTGGTGTTTCTGACGTCACAAACTACCTTGTAACCAATCAGATCAACGTGTGATCGTCAACCAGTGGATCTCTGAGCTGAGTGAGTGAGTGGAGGCGGGGCTCATTTGCATATTCATAGAACTGCGCATACTAAATGAGGCAAGGGTGTCGAATTACATTCAAGATATTTTAAGGCATTAAGAGATTTTTTTTTCAAGGAAAAAACTTTAAATATGTAATTTTGGTGATCAAAGATGAGTTTTAATGGATCAAATTATTGACTAGGGTGACTTTAAATAAGTGTTCATGCTCGACACTCACCTGACGATATCCCACCAGGATCATTCGGACCAGCACAACGTTGATGTTGGTTCCCAGAGACTCGTCGTGGTAGATCTCATCAACCTGCGGACACAGAAAAGAAGGGAGAAAAAGAAATCTGAATGCATATGAAGCTCAAAATCTAAACTATGCAGAACTCATTTAAAACCCTTAAAGTCCGAGTAAAACAGAGTTTATGACCCGTTTTATTGACTGAACATCTTGGATGATATCCATAAACAAGCCTGATGATTTTTTATTTATTTATGTAAGAACGAAAAACCAAAAATCATTCAAATTACAAAATTAAAAATGATCACAGTCAAGAGTGAAACAATTGACAGGAAAAGAGAGAATTAATAATAATAATGAAAATAAACATCACATGGTTTTATTTCTACCCTCATCTTCATTTGGCTCATAATTCATATTTTTGTGTTGTGTCTGTGGTTTGGGGTTATGAATAAGTCGTCCACTCGCTGCAAACACAGCTGTCAATAACCGACAGAGAAATTAATGTCAACTCTAATTTAAACAACTCAATAAATGGATAAGGAAGGAAAAACACTACTTGCAGTACTACGATATGCAAATATGATAAACATATACTCGTACACTTCAAATTAATAACTGAGCATCAAATCATCATATTATACTGATTTCTGAAGGATCACTGTAACGGTGGCGGTTTCAGAGGAACGAGAGTGGGATCCAGATGCAGCAAACATTATTCAAACAAACATAATACAAGCAAATCCAGGCAAAACTGATAAATGCAGACAAAGCCGACAACAAGCACACACATAACATCCACAGAAGGACAACACCAGAACATGAGAAACACTTGGATATACACACTCAACGGGAGATTGGCGAACAAGACACACCTGGGAACAATCATGAACTAATCGACAAGAAAGACTACAAAGGACTACAAAACACGGCACAGAACAGGAAATAACATAAAAGTCCACACAAGACCAGAATCATGACAATCATGTGACACTGAAGACTGGAGTAATGATGCTGAACATTCAGCTTTGATCACAGGAATAAATTACACTTTACTATATATTCATATAGAAGACAGCTGATTTACATTGTAAAAATATTTCACTTTTTTTTTTACAGTATTTTTGATCAAATAAATGCAGCCTTGGTGAGCAGAAGAGACTTTTATCAAAAATATTTTAAAAAAAATTATTATTCTAAAATTTTGACTGGCTATTAGCACGTTTATCATCATTTAAGGTACAAAATTTTAGAATAATTAATTTTTTTAAAATATTTTTGATAAAAGTCTCTTCTGCTCACCAAGGCTGCATTTATTTGATCAAAAATACTGTAAAAAAAAAAGTGAAATATTTTTACAATGTAAAAATTTTTGTAAAATTTTGACTGGCTATTAGCACGTTTATCATCATTTAAGGTACAAAATGTCGACATTTATAACACTGACTACAGAAGCAACAAATAAATAAATAAATAAATAAAAACGAATTAATTTTTAAAGAAAATGTGAGGGATGCAAGCCAATGCTAACACTTCGTTTGGAGGCTTTATCACAAACACAACACAAAGTGTTAGCAATGAAACAACGGCAGCATGTTCGTTTAGTCTCTGAGGATGTAGGAACGTGAATGAACGCTGTTTAATGACGTGTCAAATGTGTAATATAACACAGAGAGTGTGACGTGAAATACAGTCTCATAAACACAGCTGGAAACAGAGAGACTGTGGAGAGATTTCTGTTTCCAGTGGAACATTATTGCGACGCGCCAGACCACCCGACACGCTTCTGGAAGCACATTCACATGCTGGCGTGTTCTCAATCCATCACAACATACATGACACACCAGTAAACGCTGCCTTCTCAGTGTCGCCACAAGACGGCGCTATACTGAGTCTTCATCTACGGTCAGTTTTCTTAACAGTACTGTCATCATTACCGAAATGCAAGAACACGCCTGAACTCATTAAAATGATCTTTATAATCTCTCATTAAATAATTTCCGCCATCATTTTCTGCCTGGGCTATACATAATGTTAACTGTGGTGAAGATCAAGCTTTTACTGTTGTTTATGTGTCTATGTGGTGTTTTTAATCTGCTTTAAGACAAACCATTTGTAAATTCATAAGTCGACACCATTGCTGAGTATTTCCTCCTTAAAACTGCAGTGAACCAAAGACAGTCTCAAAAACACGCTTTGAAATCGCTGGTGTTTCTGACGTCACAAACTACCTTGTAACCAATCAGATCAACGTGTGATCGTCAACCAGTGGATCTCTGAGCTGAGGGAGTGAGTGGAGGCGGGGCTCATTTGCATATTCATAGAACCGCGCATACTAAATGAAGCAAGGGTGTCGAGTTACATTCAAGATATTTCAAGGCATGAAGAAACATTTTTTAAGTAAAAAACTTTAAATATGTCATTTTAGTGATCAAAGATGAGTTTTAAGGGTTAAAATGATTGATTACACGGGGGCTTTAAGGATTTTTTATGTTAAAGTCTCTTCTGCTCACCAAGGCTGCATTTATTTGATCGAAAATACAGTAAAAACAGTATAATTGTGAAATATTAATACAGTTTAAAAACTGTAGGTAGGATTTACTTTGAAACAACTTAATGCAACACAAGTGAATTATATGTAACACAAATAAACACTAAATTAAACGTGAAATTTGAAATGGTATTTTCTTGTAAAACACTCCAAAAATGTCAAAAATGTTTTTCTGGCTTCAACTTCCCAATGTGAAGTTAAAGCCAGAAAGCCACAACAAAATTAAGTATTTTCTGCAACGTCTTCTTCTTCTTCTTTAAAAAGCCACACTTCACCACAGTTTGTTATTATGCAATGCCAAAAATGTCTGACCAACAAAAAAATGCCGTTTGGGCTCAAAGTCTGACGTGTGACACGCAGTTAAAGGAATTCGAGCCAAACTCTGGCCGTGTTCGATCGCTCTCGGGTTCGAGCGCGGAGGGAAAACAGCGCTGATCTTTTTTCCATAAATCAGGAAAGACACTTGACAAACACTTGATCCGGCAGCCGGGGTCACAGAGTTTACACACGCATTCTGGTTAAACACACGGCCTTGGTTTCCTCAGGCTCTGCTTTTGTGCCTCATGCTGGTTTGGCCCAGAGTGAGGGTTGAAGATCCGCCTGGGGATTATGGGTAATATAGCGCTGAAGGACTCGGTTAAGGTTAAACCCTCCTGAGGTCACCTTTACAGCACACCTGTGATAACAACACTCCACATTTACAGATTTACACACACAGAGGAAAGAACTGATACAAAAACAAAGGAAGACAATAAATACAAAATAAACAATGGGACTCTGAAGAAGGGCAGCTCGATTCATCCAAGTAAATCTGAAATCACAATGTGGCGATTTAATTCAATATAATTAACAATATATGCGCTGCGTGTTTCAGAGTAAAACAACCATCTTCACAAACCAAAAGAGAAGCGCTTATCAGCAAAAGAGAAGCTTTAAGGGATTCTTGCAGTTTTACCGTCAAAATAAAAACATTTAAAAATGAATTAATTAGTTATTATTATGAAATACTCTATTTTTTATTTTTAAGTGAAATATTACAATAGTGACATTTCTTTTTTTTATTTAGCAGTCTTTATATTTTTATTTACAACAACTACTACTACTAATTATTATTATTATTATTATTATTACTTTATAGCTATTGATTTATAATATGAAATTATTATTATATTATTTTTATTTAATAATAGTAATAATAATAATTATTATTATATAGCTATATTGAGCTATATATAGTATTTTGGCCAAATTGTGCAGATCTACAAACAAGCACAACATTTTTTATTATTATTATAGCCATATTGATTTATAATCACAAAATGTTGGCCAAATTGTGATTTTTATTATATTAATTTTATTAAATAATATATTTGTATTTTACAGTATAGATCTTATTTTGTTTTTATTTAGCAAGTTTATATTTTTATTGAATAATAATAATAATAATAATAATCATTTATTTGTGCAAATTGTGCAGCTCTACAAACAAGCACAGCAAATTTTCAAATTGCATTTTAAATCGTAATCACAATTACACAATTAAATATATATTTACACAATTAAAAAAATTTTTAGCCCTACACTATATTTACAGCATGTTTTTCTCCTGACCAGCTGTGACCAAATCACTTGGCATCATCATAAACTGATAGGAACGAACAGACACTGCATTAGACTCCAGAAAGGCTGAGGAGCCATTTTAATGTTATATAAAATGTTTAGAAGAACTACTTAAAACACACATCTCCAACAAGCTCCACCTCTTCAATTCTGTTCTTTACAAATGATGAGGATTGTAATTATTCACAACATCACGTTCACACACCACTCATCACATGTTGTCATCAACTCTGCCAGAGCGCAAATCAACTCTCTGACCACTTCAATCACATCTGGTTTAATGAGTTATGAGTGCCTGACTGCCTGAAACATGCTAATTAGTCAAATAAAATACAAAAAAAACATCCTTTTGAAAGCATTTCTGCTCTGAAATCGGCACTCGTAACAGCAATATGACACTTACAAGTAAAACTGGATATTCAACAGAAAAATGCAGAGAGGAATGTGACAAACAACATTGGATCCTATTGACTTTTACTGAAAAGGAAACTTGTTTACATGTACATTACATTTACATTCATGCCCTTGGCAGACATGTATATCTAAAGCATTGCATTCAAGGAATACATTTTACTAAATTCATGCATTGTCTGGGAATCAAAACTATGACTTTTCGTAGCTAGCAACTACTGTTTAAGCCACAGGAATAATGCCCAATATGCAGAGCGAGTTATATTTTTATGCAAAATCACAAAGATCAACACTGCAATGTAAATGTAACACGCACGGATGAATCATTCCAGACCAGGAATGTGCATTAAGAACTGTGCTGCTTTTCCATTGTTTTTCTATGTGAACATGCTTTAGACGGGCTTGTTTGACCGTTTGTCTTGCAGCGTCTTGCATGACATGACACTCTAAAAATTTTAAACTTTTTAAAAAATGCATCTATAGATGCAAATAAACGCGTTCTGTTTGATTACCCCTAACGTCTGTCAGCAATGCAACAAACTTCAAACTTCAGAACTAGCTAAAACAAACTCTTCCTCCATCTGGGAATGTACACAGACTGTAATTACGTCCAGGTTTAGGTTGCAGACTCTGTGTGACGTGATCGGCTTCCCGTCATGCTGACACTCGTCTGGAACGATGCGAGCGGATATGGAGCGGCGTGTTGTGATCCAGACATGCACTGATGACTCGCTCCATTGCCCTGAAGATCCGTAAACAGCCTGTCCGGATTGAAAGGAGACATGCAACACGCCTCCCCCCGTGATGAAAGCATGCGCTTCCATTATTTGTAAAAGTGTCTGCGAATTTATGAGGTGAGACCCCGTCTGATGACCTTCACGAGAGGCTCGTTTGTGTTTATTTACGGCGAAAGGTTCGAGCGAGCTCTGGAAAGCCGTCTCAGTCTCTACAGGACACATATACACATGTCAGGCCATCAGTCACAAGAGAACATGAACGTCTGACAGACACCTGGGTAGAAAAACACACAGTTTCTCCTGACAGGAGCTGAACGGAGGCTAGACACAGAAATAAGGCCACCGCTGGAAAAGTAGGACTGATTTTTCTAGTCGACTCGTAGTCGTTCATTCAAGCCATTAGTCGACTAGTTGCATTTTTATGATTTGGTGGCATATAGAATAAGTTTGAGTTTTAAAACTGTCCTACTAATAATAAATATTAAGTGCTCAAGTGCACACATAAAGCTGCAGAGCACCAGCTAAAGTAATGGTTATGAATGTGTTGGAAAAAACAGAAAGGAGAATGAGTGAACATTTTAATAATTTATTAATAAACTTATGTTTTCTAAGCTGTTGTCGATTCATCATTGAAATCGTTGCTGACTCGTTATTTCCATAGGGAGTGAGCCTATAGAGAGAAATGCACATTAAAGGTGCAGTAAGTGATTTCTGAGAAACACTGTTTATATTTGACATCACCCAAACAGACACGCCCCTCCCTTCATTGCTCCGCCCCCAAAATGCACTGACATGCAATGCAAGAGTGGATGTCTCTTTATCATAGTTGAAGCAAAGCGAAATAATGCTTCATAGTGAAGATGACAAACGAATGACAAGGAAGAACAAAAAATGAACATACAAGCGATTAGTGGTCAGCAGCTCCAGACGAACAATGACACTCAAAACTGTCCCGTTACTAGAGCTAACATTACAACAACAGCATATCTTGGTTCTGTGAAACAGCAAAACCAGTGTTACTCACATATGGAGTAGAAACAAGGCAACCTCAGCGTCTGTTTTCAGGCATTCCCGCTTGTGTCTCTCCAGCGCTGGAAATATTTACTCATTTTAACGTGGGAACGAAAGCTCTTGCCTGATCAAAACCCAGTGATATTCCGCTGACCTTTTCTCTTTTGTAATGTCTCTCAGCCATCTCTCTTTCTACAGTTAAATCTCCCTCTTTCTCTCTCTCTCTCTCTCCTCACACATTATGAGTGGACACGCCCCCTACTTCTGATTGGCTCACTCTCTCTCCTCCCCATCATGAGTGGACATGCCCCCTACTGCTGATTGGCTCCCTCTCTCTCCTCCCCCATCATGATTGGACACGCACCCTACTTCTGATTGGCTCACTCTCTCTCCTCCCCATCATGAGTGGACACGCCCCCTACTTCTGATTGGCTCCCTCTCTCTCCTCCCCCATCATGATTGGACACGCCCCCTACTTCTGATTGGCTCCCTCTCTCTCCTCCCCCATCATGATTGGACACGCCCCCTACTTCTGATTGGCTCACTCTCTCTCCTCCCCATCATGAGTGGACACGCCCCCTACTGCTGATTGGCTCCCTCTCTCTCCTCCCCCATCATGAGTGGAAAAATGAATAGTTGAATAAAGTGAGGCAGCTCTCAGATTTCATCAAAAATATCTTAATTTGTGTTCCAAATTAATGTGTTCCATGTTTCAAATTATAAGCCATGTTGGAGGTCAATGAATGATTGGATTGGAAACATTCTCAACATAATTACCACATGGGCCAGCCATATTAACGACCTGTCCGACATTGACTGCATCACTTCACCACTTCCGGAGTTTTTTCTGCGACTAACCCATTAATTAAAATTTGGTTGACCATGCCTCTTCTCGTCAACATTAATTTGCAGCCCTAGAGATCTAGTTTAATGAGTAATATTCAGCATGCAGACATCAAATGTTTTCACTGAGGCTAATCTTCTGATATCAAAACTAGACGAGTTCACAACTAGTGCTCCTGAACGCTCAAACACATGCTGATTCTCTCGCAGTGATGAGAAACGCAGCTGTTCTCTGAAGGCGTTGAGCATCTCTAGTCAGCGAACAGCAACACCAACGCAGGACCAAACCTGGGCCGTTTCTCAACACAAGCATCGTCCACCGTCCAGAAATCACTCTCCAGACGGTAAAACACCAATGCCGAGCAGAGAAGCTTAACACAAAGTGGAGAGTGATTTATCTTGCTTCCGTATGTCTAACATACATAACTTTATTGAAGATCTAAATCCTGCTCTGAACATGGAAACCTCAGCTGATCAGCCAGTGATAAAGATGATAAAGCCAAAAGAAAGCATGAAGGAGATTTTTTTTGGTTTCTTTCTCACTATTAAGCTCAACGCACAAAGACACACTCCAGAGACTCTGTGTATGTGTATGATTTGAGGATGAAGCTGTCACTAGAAGCGAGCTGAATTCAACAAACCCTCCCAGTGGGAACGTCGTCCACAGCACAAATGACTTCAAAACTAAGAAAACCTGCGCTTACAAAAATAGGGCACAGTCTGTTCTGACAGGCAGAGAAAAATGATGCTAAATGCAAATAATACATTGCAATGAAATGTATAACCATGCATAGTTAGAATAACAAAATAAACTTATTGGGCCCTATCTCGCACCCAGCACTTTGTACACCGACGCATGTATCATTCCTATTTCTCACCCACGCACAGCAGACTTTTCCCTCCACAGACGCACGTCGGTAAATTAGGGAATGAACTTGCGCTCCCGGGGGCGGTTCAGCGAAAAGAGGAGGCGTGTTCCGGCGCAAACGTTCCCTGATGCTATTTTGCAGTTCCAGAAAACAATTCCACCACAGACCAGGAGAAACCGAGTCTAAAGTCAGTGGCGCGTTGTGCATGTTATTCAGATGCTATTTTAAGCATGCTTGGCCATAATGTAGCGTGTGCACAACACACACACACTTTGCTTCTCTACTCTACACAGAAGCAGCAGTTGACATTTTTGCAAACCATACATTATTACAAGGAACAATATTACCACACGAGGGAAATCATTGTTGTGTCCATGAAGAAAAAATAGGCATAAATCTAGCTTACACATTTACCCAAATTATCATACGCCTGTTTAACCGAAGCTAATTTGGGTGTGTTTCTCCATCCCCAATGTCACTTCTCTGTGTGTTACGGCCCTGGCGAGAACGTCGGTCTCCTCGGCTGTGAACTGCTCCTGGCAAATCCGCTGTTATAATAGCAATCCGCCATGGAACAAGCGCACCTCCTCTTAAAGGGAATGTGAGATGTCGCTCTGATTGGTTTATTTCACGTTACGCCCAAACCACACCTATGAGTAATGAAGCGACTTCAGACCAACACATTTTAGATTTGTGTCGGGCGCAAGAGTCATTTATCCCGCCGGTATAATAGCAACAGCGCCCGAGACCCGCCCACAAAGTTACTTGCGTTTCGCGCTTGATACTTGCGTTTCGTTGAAATAGGGCCCAAAATATCAAACTCTTGTTAAGACTTCCTAGATGCTTTTTTGTTAAATTATACAAGATAAAAGTTTGAAATAATTCATTTGTTTTTTATGTAAAAATTGTTAACGTTACTGTCAATGTTTGTGGAAACTGCAATGATGCTGATTTTATCACAGGAATAAATTACACTTTACTAATATATTCACATAGAAAACAGCTGTTTTAAACATGGAACTCATACTTTTGTTTTTACTTTTTTATGTAATGTCCTCCTGTAAATAGCTAGCTAAACATATATCTGTGTGTGTGTGTGTGTGTGTGTTGGACCCATGAACCCTGGTCTCCGTCAGCTCAGTCGCTGGTCTAGCGTGGGATCAGTCCACCGCTGCGCTCCTGTGTGTGTGTGTGTGTGTGTGTGTGTGTGTATGTGAATGGGATCAGTTCACCGCTGCACTCCTGTGTGTGTGTGCGTGTGTGTGTGTATGTGAATGGGATCAGTCCACCGCTGCGCTCCTAACCGTAACTGTCACGGAGTGAAACAGCTCCTGTAAATATCTGTTTGGAGGGATTTTGCGTACGTAAGTAGATTAAGGTGGCAGGACCTGGTGGGACGTGTGTGTAACAGTCTTTTCTCTCGTTCTCTCTCTAGTAATCCTCCCACAGCTTCCCGACAGCAACATGAGCAGTGAACCATGGGTAAAGAGTCATGACTGACGTGTGTTGCTTGAGCACATTTGGTTTGAGAACCAATCTAGTGGAGCGGGAGAGGTTATTTACTGTGCATTTCTTCATTAAAAAGGACCTATTCTGCTTTTCTCCATGTTCATCTCTCTTGAGTGTGTAATGTTGGTGTTTGAGCATGAGAAAGGTTTCGGGAGTTCTTCTCTATATCAGTGTCAGTGTTTCTGAACACCTGAAACGCCTCCATTGTAGTCTTGAGTTTATTCCGGGAATGAACACGTCACAATATTCCTCATTATAATAATTAATGCGCAGAATAAAGGGGCGGGGCCTGGTTGAGTTAGTTAGTAGTGTGTTAAATTGGCAGTTATGGTAAGGGGCGGGACATTTCCCAAACACACTCGAAGCGCTCGACCAATCACAACACACTGCTCCAGCCGACCAATCAGAGCACAGTGTGCTTTTCAGGAGGAGGAGCTTCATAGAGACAGGAACTAAACAGGGGTGTGTTTCCCAAAAGCATCGTTAGCAACTATGGTCTGTCGTTATCAGCAGTTCAACGAGTCGGTGTTTACCAAAACCATCGTTCTAACCAACATTCGCAAACAGCATCGCAGAGTTGTGTGTGTGGAGCGACAGATCTCCTGTGGTTAGAAGAAGAGTTTCTTGTTTTCATGATGTGGACTCAATAAATCCTGATCTTGAGGAATATAAGCTGACATTCAGTACAATCTATATCTTTTATTTAGAATACATACAAATGTAATTTACGTCTTTTAGTTTGTCAAGAGATTTAAAGTGTTGTTGTTGAAGAGTGTGCATGTGTGAACGAGCTCTAGTGTAAGAACGAGTCTATGATCGAATCTGGAAACAAAGCAAATAACTGAGAAGAATGAGAAATATTCCTCAGATGCATGTCTGTATTTTATAGCAAAACATCTAGCGTTAATAAGATCTCAAACAGATTCATTAACAGTAGTTATTACTCCATACGTGCGTGACGTCATTAACCAACGTGGCTGAGCGACCAATTCGCGACAATATGGTTTCGGGAAACAGTCGTGACTCGCTAGTTGATTTCTTCTACTATAGTTTTGAAGCCACGAGTTGCGTCGTTGTACGGGAAACATACGCCAGAGCGTTACTGACAGACTGGGAAGAGAGGAGCCGCAACAATGGAGAATATGAGGGAAATAATCAACATTCAAGCAGGAAAACCTGTTCTAGTAGAGCCTGAAAACAACATCAAGACTTTAAATACAGTGAAACTACAACTTCATTCACTTACTATGTTCATCAGCGTCAAGACGTAGTTCTGCACGTGTTCTTTGCCGTGAAAACGCACAACCGAGTCATCCACCGCAAGCAGCACCTCGATGTTGTAGTCGTCTTTCTTCGTGTGTCTGCGTTTGCGCTCCGTCTCCGACAGCTTCTCCTCCACCGCGTCCAGAGCGTTGGGAAGCTCGGCGATCCCGAAGTCCGTCACTGAAAACAACAACACAAGTTTGTTTACAAATGTATTTGTATGGAGCTTTTCACTATACACACTGTTTCAACACAGCTTTACAGAAATCATGATGTTGATGTCTATAATATCTTATAAATGCATTTAGCAAAGTAGACCTGGGCGATGATATAGTTACATTTTACGACAATACAAGCCATCAAACAGTTGAGATTTGATGTTTAGAAGTAGGGTTAGTGTAAGGAGAGCGAATATACAGTTTGTACAATATAAACCATTATGTCTATGGAGAGTCTCCACAAAGATAGTGAACCAGGTGTGTGTGTGTGTGTGTGTGTGTGTGTATGTGTGAATTCAATAACAATAACACAATGCATTGCAGGTGAGTGTTAAAAACAGACTATTTTACCCAATATTTGTCTGCACCAGTACCAGAATTATTTTACTTTCATTGAGATTTTTATCGAATTTTATTCCAAATTTTTTTTATGTTTTTATTAATATTTTCAGTTTGTTTTTATTTTAGTTCATGTTTTTATTTTCAAGTACATTTTTTTTAGATTTTTATTGAATTTTATTCCAAGAAAATGTGAAGTTTTTATTAACATTTTGAGTTTGTTTTTATTTAAGTTCATGTTTTTTTTTTCCAAGTAATTTTTTTTTATTGAATTTTATTCCAGAAAATGTGAAGTTTTTATTAATATTTTGAGTTTGTTTTTATTTTAGTTCATGTTTTTATTTTATTTTTATTGAATTTTATATGTACTGTATGTATGCAGGGAAATATAATGGATATTCAACTTTCAATATATCAATGGGCGATAACATAGTTTACGATGGGGTTTCTAAAATACTGGTGAATGAGCAAGTAGCAAGAAATCAAACATCATCATCAGTCACGTTCATCACCTCGTCTTCCCCAAAATATAACGGCATTCAGTCAAGACTAAAGAAAAGTTCGTCAACAGAAACTTCAAAAAGAAATCTGCCTGGAGACATCAGATGGCGAAACACACTCCTGAAATAAAATCTTGCTTTATAATGAATGTTGATTGATACATAACACTTCTCTGAAGATTTCACTTCTCTGAAGTGTTATGTATCAATCAACATTCATTATAAAGCAAGACTTTATTTCAGGAGTGTGTTTCGCCGTCTGGTGTCTCCACAGATCACAGCACACATTATTCACATTCTGATGAATAAATGCAGACGTGAAAGATTAAAGGTTGTGTCAAGTTTCAGAACGAGAGAAGTGAACACAATAGAAGAAGAGACGCTCGTTTGATGCTTAAAGATGAGATGCTTGGCTGTGTTTCTAAACTTCGAGCGCAGGCGTGATCCTGATCCTGATCCTGATCCTGATCCTGATCCTGATCCTGATCCTGATCTGAAGTCAGTTCCGGAAGGTAGACAGTAAAACTATCCTGCCGTCTGAGATCACTTAAAGTCTGAGACAGCGTCATGTTTCCTGAGCAGAGAAGACATTTACATTTTTGCCTTTATGTGTGTGTGTGTGTGTGTGTGTGTGTGTGTGTGTGTGTGTGTTTGTGTGTGTGTGTGTGTGTGTGTGTGTGTACGTGTGTGTGTGTGTGTGTGTCAGGGTTATTATAGTTTTGCATTTTTCATTAGTTTTTATTTTTATTTCGTTTTGACTTTTTGTTTTCAAATTCAGTTTAGTTTTAATTAGTTTTTAAAGTAGGTTTGCTAGTTTAGTTTAGTTTTTATTTTTTGAAAATGCTTAGTTTTAGTTTAGTTTTTATTAGTTTTAGTGTTAGTTTTAGTCTTTTTTTGTAATTTGGGTTATTTGTCAGGGGCAAGATTCAAAAAAGTCGGAAAAAGTATTGTGTAATAATAAAAACATAATACAATTTTAGAAAAAAATTCACACCCCATTGAAATTCCTTTACCTCTTACAAAATCCACACGCTGTACCAAAAATCTACACATCTTCTATACAGAATTCACACCCTATACAAATACCACAGCTGTACAATTTTCACACCCTATACTAAATTTACCCTATGGGGAGAGTGGGGTGATTTGTGCCAGGGGGGAAGTAGTTTCACCCCTTGTTTCTGGAAAACCATAGAAGAAATTGGTCATGTGACCACATAATTTTGAAAAGCAATCACTTTTACTCATCCTCCAAAGAAGAGAGACACATGGCATGAGAGTTAAGCACATTTTAGTGCAAAAAAACAGTTTTTTCCCTTTCAAAGTAAAATTTCTATGATTAAGGTTTTTTGATTGTAGTGTCTGAAAAATTATAGACAAGTTTGAAAACATTTCACACATGTTTTAGTGCTTTAGTAGGCTACACAATGAGTCTATACAGTTAGCACGATGTTAGCTCTTAACTGCTGGATCATGCTAGTTTTTCAAACTTGTGGGTCCGGGGTGATTTGTGCCAAAGGGCCTGGGTTAAGTTGTGCCAGATCCAGACCACCTAGACCTACATACTCACAGGGGATAATCTTGAGAAGTGAGGAGATGGGCATGCCTCATCATTGTTTGACTTAGGCCTGCCTGTTATTTGTTTAATTTAGCTAACACTGATTTCAGTTTTGAGTTTGCACTATGTTATTAAAGAGAAGTTTTATTCCGTTTTTAAGTGGCCTATGTCACAATAGTATGTTTAGAAATTAGCCTAGTCACTTTATTCTTATATGTTACATAATCGACAGACAGCGTTATGTCAACAGGCATCTATTGCCAAAGCCTTTTTGCCTGAAATGAGTCACAAATATCATATATTGTGTTGCTATGGTGCTCTAAATGGTTGCTAGGGCGTAGCTTGATAGCTTCACAATGATCCTGAGAGACTGATTGGTCGTCTGAGTAAAATGAGCCCGCCCCCTTGTCTCTATGACACTGTGATCCAGAGTTATGTTCAATACAAAATCCCTATGCAATTGACCATAGTAGGAAAAACGCATGCTATGGTATTCCAGGGTGACAATATCTAAATGAACCTTAAATGAGTAATTTTGTATTGAATTTGTCTTGCTTTCATATAGCATTACAGTTCATAACATTAAAATGTTCTGTTTTACTTCAGAAATCACTGGCACAATTTACCCCAATGTATTCCTCTAAAGGCACAACTTACCCCGCACCAGGGGCAAGTTGTGCCATGAGACCACTTTTTCCCCAAAAGCTATATTTCTGAAACAATTTATTTCAGATCCAAAGTTATTGTTCTCAGGGATGCACCACATCCTGAAATATATGTACATCGTTAAGTTGAAGGAATTACTGCCATGGCCTCACTTTAAAGTCACTTTGAGTAAAAACTGGCACAACTCACCCCACTTTCCCTACAGTCAATAGCCTACTCATCTGGATTGAAGCAGCAAACATTAAGTGTAAAAGTAAAAAAATGACATAACATTATTTAATATTTGAATCAAAGCTTATATAGTGTTTTGACATCGACAACCACAACCAAAAAGTGCATTTTACCTCAAACTTGCGACTAGTTAACTTTCTAAAAAAAGGCGCAATCGCTTCTCGGGTCGACATTAACACACTTACAAAATTATATTCAGAATTTAAAATATTTTGATACCACTTTTTAATGTGTGATTGTAAGGTGTTCACGAGATACAGATACTAACCTTTAGCGAACTTGCTTTCAACGTCGAACGAACACTCGACTCGTTCTCATGGAGACGGTGTGCACGGAGGGGCTGTGTGTGTGTGTGTGAGTGTGTGTGCGCGCGCGCATGTGAGAGACGCATGAGTGACAGAGACGAGGGAGAGCAGGGAAAGGAAATGCAGCTGAACGAATACGCTGCGTGTTTTAAATAGCGTTAAAAAATGAAAGACCTTGACAAAGACTAAAACTAAGGACATTTACTCTATAATTTTATTTTATTTTAGTTAGTTTTGCCAAACACACATTACAGTTTTAGTTAGTTATCGTTTTTTTGTAATGCCTCGTTTTTATTTTTATTTCAGTTAACGACAATGTTTTTTCCCACCTAGTTTTCGTTTTTTCGTTAGTTTTCGTTAACGATTATAACCTTGGTGTGTGTGTGTGTGTGTGTGCATGTGTGTGTTTTTCTATCCCAGTGGGAACTTCAACACTCATGGGGACTCGTGTCACTGTGAGGAAACAAGCTTATAAATCATACAGAATTGTGTGTGAAGTGTGTGTGTGATGGGTAGGTTTAGGGTTCGGGTTAGTGTGTGTGTGTGTGTGTGTGTGTGTGTGTGTGTGTGTGTGTGTGTTTGTGTGTGTTTGTGTGTGTGTGTGTGTGTGTGTGTGTGTGTGTGTGCGGGTGTGTGTGTGTGTGTGTGTGTGTGTGTGTGTGTGTGTGTGTGTGTGTGATGGGTATGTTCAGAAGTAGGGTTTGTGTAAGGAGAGCGAATATACAGTTTTTACAATATAAAAACCATTACGTATATGAAGAGTCTCCACAAAGATAGTTAATCAGGTGTGTGTGTGCGTGTGTGTGTGTTTGTGTGTGTGTGTGTGTGTGTGTGTGTGTGTGAATTCAATAACAAGAACACAATGCATTGCAGGTGAGTGTTAAAAACAGCCTATTTTACCCAATATTTGTCCGCACCACTACCAGAATTATTTTACTTTCATTGAGATTTTTATCGAATTTTATTCCAAAAAATGTGAAGTTTTTATTAATATTTTGAGTTTGTTTTTATTTTAGTTCATGGTTTTTTTTCCAAGTAATTTTTTTTTATTCCAAAAAAATTTGAAGTTTTTATTAATATTTTGAGTTTGTTTTTATTTTAGATCATGTTTTTTTTTTTCTTCAAGTAAAAATATTCTTTATGGTTTTAGTGAACTACTTAGTGCTTTTTAGATGCAGTAGCAGCCCACTATAGGTCTATTTCATATTTATTAATTTTGCATGAAGAATTCAGCATGACTAGAACGACAGAAAGAGAAAGCGATGATATTCAACCTCTGAATGCGAAACCGAAGGTCAGAAATCTCAGACTCCAGAAGGTCGAGTAAAACTCTATTCCAGCTCCAGAAATGCACAGCAGAGGTAAATATTAAAGCGCAGAAACATCAGGACTTCTGGCACTCTCCATAAAACTCATGACATATGGTATTTACATTGACATTCTCTTATAATTTCACAGACGTCAGAGGCCGGTCTAGACTTCGGACCATCATTACGCTCTCGCCGGATTGCAGGTGTGGAGCATTAAAGAGCCGTACAGCTGCAAAACCGGATTTTTATTATAATTATTAGCATTTTCATAGAGCAGTTTCTCACAGTAACCTGAAAACAGCTGAACTGCACTTCACACTAACTAATCCTTTCATAACCTGGACTCAGTAGTGGAGTATTACACCATGTTTCTGCATCACTCTCATGTGTATCTATTATAAAGCATTCCTGTCCACGGGAACATCACAACACACACACACACAGTTCTCCCACTTCTGCTGTTTCACATCACTTGCATCATGTCATTGTCTAAACGAAGGTCCACGGGACAGTCGGACACAGATTGTCAATTAATGATTCACGCACAGACGGTTTTCACGGGGAATAAACACTGACAAAGCGACAGTTTAGTGTCTGAGTGACAGTTATAAATAGTGGAAGTGCTGAAGCAACAATCTAGAAAGTTCAGGAAGTTTCTTTCCGGGCCCTATTTTAACGATCTGAAACGCAAGTATCAAACGCAAAACGCAAGTAACTTTGTGGGCGGATCTCGGCGCTGTTGCTATTATACCGGCGGGATAAATGACTCTTGCACCCGACACTAATCTAAAATGTGTTGGTCTGAAGTCGCTTCATTACTCATAGGTGTGGTTTGGGCGTAACGTGAAATAAACCAATCAGAGCATCATCTCACATTCCCTTTAAGAGCAGGCGCGCTTGTTCCATGGCGGATTGCTATTATAACGGCGGATTTGCCAGGAGCGGTTCACAGCCGAGGAGACCGGCGTTCTCGTCAGGGCCGTAAAACACAGAGAAGTGACATTGGGGATGGAGAAACACACCCAGATTAGCTTCGGTTAAACAGGCGTATGATAATTTGGGTAAATGTGTAAGCTAGATTTATGCCTATTTTTTCACATCTTCATGGACACAACAATGATTTCCCTCGTGTGGTAATATTGTTCCTTGTAATAATGTGTGGTTTTCTAAAAATGAGAACTGCTGCGTCTGTGTAGATGAACGAAGCAAAGTGTGTGTGCGCTGTGCACACACTACACTGATTATGGCCAAGCATGCGCCCTTAAAATAGCATCTGAACGCGCCACTGACTTTAGACGAGGTTTCTCCTGGTCTGTGGCGGAATTGTTTTCTGAAACTGCAAAATAGCACCAGGGAACGTTTGCGCCGGAACACGCCTCCTCTTCTCGCTGAACCGCCCCCGGGAGCGCAAGTGTATTTCCTAGTTTACCGACGTGCGTCTGTGGAGGGAAAAGTCCGCTGTGCGCGGGTGCAGAATAGGAATGATACATGCGTCGCTGTACAAAGTCAGTTCCGCTGGGTGCAAGATAGGGCTCCCTATGTTTTACGCAGATGAACCGAGGTACTATTATGGTATTCTATTAATTATACCACGGTACATGAATATGATAATCATTCAGAACAAAAGGATTTAGATTGTTTTTGAAAAGGTCTCTTCTGCTGTACTAAAGCTGCATTTAATTGATCAAAAATACAGTAAAATAGTGATATATTTTTACAATTTAAATCATCTGTTTTCTATGTGAATATATAGTAAAGTGTAATTTATTCCTGTGATCAAAGCTGAATTTTCAGCATCATTACTCCAGTCTTCAGTGTCACATGATCCTTCAGAAATCAGTCTAATATGATGAAACATTTCATTTTTCGTTTTTTTTTTTTTTTCAGGATTCTTTGATGAATAGAAAGTTCAAAAGAACAGCGTTTATTTGAAATAGGATCTTTTGTAACTTTATTAATGTCTTTACTGTCACTTTTGATCAGTTTGAAGAGTCCTTGCTGAATAAGATTATACATTTTTACTGACCTTCTGAAACTTAACTTTATTTAAGTATTACCATGGAACCACTATAGTCTTTGTACGAGAGTTTTCAATGTTAACAAAACTAATGAACCCGATAGAGGAATCTGCGCTGAATGATCTGTCAGGCCAGTGCAGATCTCTTTCTCAGAGTCGTTGGACAGGGTTTGCTCTGTGACCGTCTGAGGAGCGGAACTGAGTTTACGGCACCGGAGAGACGCTTTAATGCTGTAAAATCCTGCAGTTCCTCGAGTGACTCCATCAGTTTGTGCTTTTGAGTTCAGCGCTTCAATAATGAGACTCTCAGATGAACATTTACTGAGCAATATATCTGAACCTGCTGTGAGTCTCACAGGATGCTTGATTTTAATTTCACGTGTCGATGAAGATGATGGATGTTTATAGTAAAGCCCCGAATATTTTTGTTACCTTGTCTTTCTCATAGAGCAAAACAATTAATCAGAAAAACAAATGTGAATATGATTACAGCTGTCGCGATTACCTAATTATGAAAAGTGCATATTACAGTTTTACCAGAGCCTGTCTACGGAGAGCCTGGCCACTCCCTATTAAGACCTATTGTACCAAATTGTGGTTGTAGTTCCATCAGAGTTCCACTGGGGCGCTCGCAGGTGAGTGCAAAATGAATGGGAGTCTATGGAGCTAGACGGTACAAAAATTGAATGAACGAGTACTTATGTCCTTTCGATTTCTTACAGGTTGAGTTGTTGTTGCCCATAACACGCTAGCATTCTGCTAATGAACGCTGATTGGTCAGTGAAGGACTGATTACGACCAGAGATGCCGCGTGATGGTCTTTTAAAACAACAAAACAAAAACTCTTCTAGCATGTGTATTTACCTGTGTCAGCTGTGTTGTGTTTACCTGTGTCAGCTGTGTTGTGTGTTTCCCTGTGTCAGCTGTGTCGTGTTTCCCTGTGTCAGCTGTGTTGTGTGTTTCCCTGTGTCAGCTGTGTCGTGTTTCCCTGTGTCAGCTGTGTTGTGTGTTTACCTGTGTCAGCTGTGTTGTGTGTTTGCCTGTGTCAGCTGTGTTGTGTGTTTACCTGTGTCAGCTGTGTTGTGTGTTTGCCTGTGTCAGCTGTGTTGTGTGTTTCCCTGTGTCAGCTGTGTCGTGTGTTTCCCTGTGTCAGCTGTGTTGTGTGTTTCCCTGTGTCAGCTGTGTTGTGTGTTTGCCTGTGTCAGCTGTGTTGTGTGTTTACCTGTGTCAGCTGTGTTGTGTGTTTGCCTGTGTCAGCTGTGTTGTGTGTTTGCCTGTGTCAGCTGTGTTGTGTGTTTACCTGTGTCAGCTGTGTTGTGTGTTTGCCTGTGTCAGCTGTGTTGTGTGTTTACCTGTGTCAGCTGTGTTGTGTGTTTACCTGTGTCAGCTGTGTTGTGTGTTTGCCTGTGTCAGCTGTGTTGTGTGTTTTCCTGTGTCAGCTGTGTTGTGTGTTTACCTGTGTCAGCTGTGTTGTGTTTACCTGTGTCAGCTGTGTTGTGTTTACCTGTGTCAGCTGTGTTGTGTGTTTACCTGTGTCAGCTGTGTTGTGTTTGCCTGTGTCAGCTGTGTTGTGTTTGCCTGTGTCAGCTGTGTTGTGTGTTTCCCTGTGTCAGCTGTGTTGTGTGTTTGCCTGTGTCAGCTGTGTTGTGTTTACCTGTGTCAGCTGTGTTGTGTTTGCCTGTGTCAGCTGTGTTGTGTTTGCCTGTGTCAGCTGTGTTGTGTGTTTCCCTGTGTCAGCTGTGTTGTGTGTTTGCCTGTGTCAGCTGTGTTGTGTGTTTACCTGTGTCAGCTGTGTTGTGTTTACCTGTGTCAGCTGTGTTGTGTTTGCCTGTGTCAGCTGTGTTGTGTGTTTCCCTGTGTCAGCTGTGTCGTGTTTCCCTGTGTCAGCTGTGTTGTGTGTTTACCTGTGTCAGCTGTGTTGTGTGTTTGCCTGTGTCAGCTGTGTTGTGTGTTTCCCTGTGTCAGCTGTGTTGTGTGTTTACCTGTGTCAGCTGTGTTGTGTGTTTGCCTGTGTCAGCTGTGTTGTGTGTTTACCTGTGTCAGCTGTGTTGTGTGTTTGCCTGTGTCAGCTGTGTTGTGTGTTTCCCTGTGTCAGCTGTGTCGTGTGTTTCCCTGTGTCAGCTGTGTTGTGTGTTTCCCTGTGTCAGCTGTGTTGTGTGTTTGCCTGTGTCAGCTGTGTTGTGTGTTTACCTGTGTCAGCTGTGTTGTGTGTTTGCCTGTGTCAGCTGTGTTGTGTGTTTGCCTGTGTCAGCTGTGTTGTGTGTTTACCTGTGTCAGCTGTGTTGTGTGTTTGCCTGTGTCAGCTGTGTTGTGTGTTTACCTGTGTCAGCTGTGTTGTGTGTTTACCTGTGTCAGCTGTGTTGTGTGTTTGCCTGTGTCAGCTGTGTTGTGTGTTTGCCTGTGTCAGCTGTGTTGTGTGTTTTCCTGTGTCAGCTGTGTTGTGTGTTTACCTGTGTCAGCTGTGTTGTGTTTACCTGTGTCAGCTGTGTTGTGTTTACCTGTGTCAGCTGTGTTGTGTGTTTACCTGTGTCAGCTGTGTTGTGTTTACCTGTGTCAGCTGTGTTGTGTTTGCCTGTGTCAGCTGTGTTGTGTGTTTCCCTGTGTCAGCTGTGTTGTGTGTTTGCCTGTGTCAGCTGTGTTGTGTTTACCTGTGTCAGCTGTGTTGTGTTTGCCTGTGTCAGCTGTGTTGTGTTTGCCTGTGTCAGCTGTGTTGTGTGTTTCCCTGTGTCAGCTGTGTTGTGTGTTTGCCTGTGTCAGCTGTGTTGTGTGTTTACCTGTGTCAGCTGTGTTGTGTTTACCTGTGTCAGCTGTGTTGTGTTTGCCTGTGTCAGCTGTGTTGTGTGTTTCCCTGTGTCAGCTGTGTTGTGTGTTTGCCTGTGTCAGCTGTGTTGTGTGTTTACCTGTGTCAGCTGTGTTGTGTTTACCTGTGTCAGCTGTGTTGTGTATTTACCTGTGTCAGCTGTGTTGTGTTTACCTGTGTCAGCTGTGTTGTGTGTTTACCTGTGTCAGCTGTGTTGTGTATTTACCTGTGTCAGCTGTGTTGTGTGTTTGCCTGTGTCAGCTGTGTTGTGTGTTTGCCTGTGTCAGCTGTGTTGTGTGTTTCCCTGTGTCAGCTGTGTTGTGTGTTTGCCTGTGTCAGCTGTGTTGTGTGTTTACCTGTGTCAGCTGTGTTGTGTTTACCTGTGTCAGCTGTGTTGTGTGTTTCCCTGTGTCAGCTGTGTTGTGTGTTTGCCTGTGTCAGCTGTGTTGTGTGTTTACCTGTGTCAGCTGTGTTGTGTTTACCTGTGTCAGCTGTGTTGTGTATTTACCTGTGTCAGCTGTGTTGTGTTTCCCTGTGTCAGCTGTGTTGTGTGTTTCCCTGTGTCGGCTGTGTTGTGTGTTTACCTGTGTCGGCTGTGTTTTGTATTTACCTGTGTCAGCTGTGTTGTGTTTACCTGTGTCAGCTGTGTTGTGTGTTTACCTGTGTCAGCTGTGTTGTGTGTTTACCTGTGTCAGCTGTGTTGTGTGTTTCCCTGTGTCAGCTGTGTTGTGTTTACCTGTGTCAGCTGTGTTGTGTGTTTACCTGTGTCAGCTGTGTTGTGTTTGCCTGTGTCAGCTGTGTTGTGTGTTTCCCTGTGTCAGCTGTGTTGTGTGTTTCCCTGTGTCAGCTGTGTTGTGTGTTTCCCTGTGTCAGCTGTGTTGTGTGTTTGCCTGTGTCAGC
Organism: Squalius cephalus; assembly: GCF_949319135.1. Lineage (NCBI taxonomy): Eukaryota > Metazoa > Chordata > Actinopteri > Cypriniformes > Leuciscidae > Squalius > Squalius cephalus. The sequence continues at coordinate 35,466,659 of NC_137140.1, forward strand.
TGTGTTGTGTGTTTACCTGTGTCAGCTGTGTCGTGTGTTTCCCTGTGTCAGCTGTGTTGTGTGTTTCCCTGTGTCAGCTGTGTTGTGTGTTTGCCTGTGTCAGCTGTGTTGTGTGTTTGCCTGTCAGCTGTGTTGTGTGTTTCCCTGTGTCAGCTGTGTTGTGTGTTTGCCTGTGTCAGCTGTGTTGTGTGTTTACCTGTGTCAGCTGTGTTGTGTGTTTACCTGTGTCAGCTGTGTTTCCCTGTGTCAGCTGTGTTGTGTATTTGCCTGTGTCAGCTGTGTCGTGTGTTTACCTGTGTCAGCTGTGTTGTGTGTTTACCTGTGTCAGCTGTGTTGTGTGTTTGCCTGTGTCAGCTGTGTTGTGTGTTTACCTGTGTCAGCTGTGTTGTGTATTTGCCTGTGTCAGCTGTGTCGTGTGTTTCCCTGTGTCAGCTGTGTCGTGTGTTTCCCTGTGTCAGCTGTGTTTCCCTGTGTCAGCTGTGTTGTGTGTTTACCTGTGTCAGCTGTGTTTCCCTGTGTCAGCTGTGTTGTGTGTTTGCCTGTGTCAGCTGTGTTGTGTGTTTACCTGTGTCAGCTGTGTTGTGTATTTGCCTGTGTCAGCTGTGTCGTGTGTTTCCCTGTGTCAGCTGTGTTGTGTGTTTACCTGTCAGCTGTGTTTCCTTGTGTCAGCTGTGTTGTGTATTTGCCTGTGTCAGCTGTGTTGTGTGTTTACCTGTGTCAGCTGTGTTGTGTGTTTCCCTGTGTCAGCTGTGTTGTGTGTTTCCCTGTGTCAGCTGTGTTGTGTGTTTGCCTGTGTCAGCTGTGTTGTGTTTACCTGTGTCAGCTGTGTCGTGTGTTTGCCTGTGTCAGCTGTGTTGTGTGTTTACCTGTGTCAGCTGTGTCGTGTGTTTCAGCTGTGTTGTGTATTTGCCTGTGTCAGCTGTGTCGTGTGTTTGCCTGTGTCAGCTGTGTTGTGTGTTTCCCTGTCAGCTGTGTTTCCTTGTGTCAGCTGTGTTGTGTATTTGCCTGTGTCAGCTGTGTTGTGTGTTTACCTGTGTCAGCTGTGTTGTGTGTTTCCCTGTGTCAGCTGTGTTGTGTGTTTACCTGTGTCAGCTGTGTTGTGTGTTTCCCTGTGTCAGCTGTGTTGTGTGTTTACCTGTGTCAGCTGTGTTGTGTGTTTCCCTGTGTCGGCTGTGTTGTGTGTTTACCTGTGTCAGCTGTGTTGTGTTTGCCTGTGTCAGCTGTGTTGTGTGTTTACCTGTGTCAGCTGTGTTGTGTGTTTCCCTGTGTCAGCTGTGTTGTTTCCCTGTGTCAGCTGTGTTGTTTCCCTGTGTCAGCTGTGTTGTGTGTTTGCCTGTGTCAGCTGTGTTGTGTTTACCTGTGTCAGCTGTGTCGTGTGTTTCAGCTGTGTTGTGTGTTTACCTGTGTCAGCTGTGTTGTGTGTTTACCTGTGTCAGCTGTGTTGTGTGTTTACCTGTGTCAGCTGTGTTGTGTGTTTCCCTGTGTCGGCTGTGTTGTGTGTTTCCCTGTGTCAGCTGTGTTGTGTGTTTCCCTGTGTCAGCTGTGTTGTGTGTTTACCTGTGTCAGCTGTGTTGTGTGTTTACCTGTGTCAGCTGTGTTGTGTGTTTCCCTGTGTCGGCTGTGTTGTGTGTTTCCCTGTGTCGGCTGTGTTGTGTGTTTCCCTGTGTCAGCTGTGTTGTGTGTTTACCTGTGTCAGCTGTGTTGTGTGTTTACCTGTGTCAGCTGTGTTGTGTGTTTACCTGTGTCAGCTGTGTTGTGTGTTTACCTGTGTCAGCTGTGTTGTGTGTTTACCTGTGTCAGCTGTGTTGTGTGTTTACCTGTGTCAGCTGTGTTGTGTGTTTCCCTGTGTCAGCTGTGTTGTGTGTTTCCCTGTGTCAGCTGTGTTGTCGATGCCTCGAGAGAAAAGAAAGTGCAGAGCGCGAAAGCACCAAAGTGACTGAAGGATTGCCGTAAAGCAGTATCTCTGGTCATACGATGTGTATGACGTCATTGACATTTTAAAAGACTTTTTAAAGCAAATAAGTGACTCTAAAAAATCTAACACCCAGCAATGTGTAATTTCTTTGCATCTCCTTGCGAATACAACATTCAAATTACTAGACAAAAAATGATATCCTGAGAAAAGTGGATTTTAAGGGGTATAGCGCCATAGACCTCCATTCATTCTGCACTCGTCCTGTGAGCGCCCTCATGTGGAGCCAGAGTGGAACTGCAACCAGTTCAGAGGCCGGAAGTTCACTGAGAGTGGAAGTTCTCCCCTTATTAGACATTCTCTGGTTTTATTTATATTCTTCCCTTTGTAGCCTGGGTGCCAGCCCGAACCCCGCCCACAATATTTTTTGGTCGGGAAGTTCGGTCTGGACTCGCTCCGTTGAGGAGCTATTATGCCCGAACAAAAATTGTTCGGACCAATCAAATTGTCAGGGCGGGCTTTATACGATGATGGACAGATGAGCAACGGTAACGTAATCACCTACGTCACCAAAGAGTGCTTGATTTGAATTAGTTTACAACAAAGACGAGTGCAGCTGGAGAATTGAGATTTCACGAGTTCACATTTACAAATAAGTCAGATAGAATAAATGCTTATAGCCTATAAGATTTCACGAGTTCACACAAATAAGTCAGATAGACTAAATGCGTATATGACGTGCTGTCCGAGGGCTGTGGGCTCGGTAGCCATACTCCCCCGTGTTCCTGGTTGTGAGAGAACAAGACAAGAGTGAGGATTCGGGGTGGTGGAGGGATGCTGAAAAACTGTCAAGGAGTGTTAGGTAAGTTGACAGTGAATATGCTTCCTCATGCTGATATAGGTTAACGTTAGACATGGTATTGTTTGATGACAAGTTGATATTGGATTGATTATTTGTACGTGCTCCTCCTGAACTTTGTTTATGAAACATCATGTGTAGATTCCGCCATCGCGTCTGTTATAGAAGATATCCACAGCGCATTCATTTTAAAAGAGGAACAGAGAGCCGCGACATTTTGTTGGTTGAAAATATGAATGAAGAACATGTGTCATTTACTCCGTTGCTCTGATTGGTTGTAGGTCTATCCAATTGAGTGCAGAGTTGTTGTTTTTTCCTGGTTCGGTTGAGACACGCCCCATAATCAAATCTCTATGGAGCAGTCTCAGACTCACATTCTGACTAGAATATGAGTATGACGAAGTCAGGCTATTCCCTTTGTACTTACGACGTGCTTTTGCAGCGTTGAGCATTGTAGCCAATCACAGACATGTCTGTTGAACGCATCGGCCAATCAGAGACGTTTAAATGAGTCGCTGTGCTGAAGATGTTGTTTTGCACGAGCTCACCGAGTTCTACACTTTCGAATGCCTGGTAAAATGTAAGTAGATAAATATTTAATATTTGACTGTTTTACAATAGAAATGTTCAACTACCGACAGTATCCGGTGATGCAAATTACTCAACTTTTTTTATTTTTTTATTAAATTTTGCCTTTTTGAATTGAAAATATGCCATAATTTCCTTTATTCATTTAGAGAGAATGCACGCATAATTAAAAATAAAATATTATTTGCAAATAGTTAAAAAAAAATCACTAATACAATAAGCCTTTCTTTCTTTTTCTATATTCCCTTAAATCGCTTTTATAATTAATTAATTAATTCCTTTAAATAAAAATATCTAATCTTACTTTTCAAGTCTCAGTCACATTTAATCGAAGGAAAAACAAAATTGTGAAAATAAAACACCCATAGATATTACTATTGTAATTGTACAATACTGTAAAATATATAGTTCTAATAATTTGTAATTCATTATTATTATTAGTGTTCTTAAAACACGTTTTTTTATTTTACAGTGAAATATATTAGAATAGTAATATTTCTTATTTTATTTCATAATTTTTAGTAATAAATATTATAATACATAGTAATAAAATAATTATAATAATGTGTTATTATAATTATTATTAATAGTTGTACTGTAAAGTTATTATTATTGTCCTTAAATAAATACAAATATTTTACAATGAAATGTTACAGTAGTAATATTTCTTATTTTGTTAAATATTTAGTAATAATTATAATAACAATAATATAATAATACACATTTTGTATTTTACAGTTAAATATTAATATTTCTTATTTTGTTTAATATTTTGTTTAGTAATTTGTTTACTATTTGTATTTAGTTTTAAATATCATTATAATACATAATAATATAATAATTATTAATAGTTATACTGTAAAATTATTCTTATTTTGTTAAATATTTTTTATTTAGTAATAATAATAATAGTAATTAATTTATTATTATTACTGTTCTTATTAAACACTTTTTATTTTACAGTGATATATTACAATAGTAATAGTTCTTATTTTGTTTGATATTTTTATTTAGTATTAAATATTATAATAATAATATAATAATTATTCTTAATAGTTATACTGTAAAAAATATTATAATTATTATTGTTCTCAAATACTATTTTTAATTAAATATTATTAATAATATTTCCTATTTTGTAAATAGTAATAATAATTAGCATTTTTAAATCATATTGCTACATAATACATATTTTTGGGGGTAAATTGTGCAGATCTGGATTTTTTTTTTTCTCTGTCACATTTTAAATCAGAATCAGAACAAATTAATCAGAGAAAAATCACAATAGGATGTTTTTTTAACCTCTGCTCACCTTCATTGTGGAGGTCATCTCGCCTCTGACCCTTGTCCCTTTTGATGGCCGATCTTCGGTACACCACGTGGATGCGACCTTTGACCTCGACCTCCTGCTGACCTTTCTCCAGCGGCTCGATGAAGAACTCTTCATCATCAGTGCGAATCAAGCCTGCCTGAAACCACACAGAGATCCATCAGACAAACACCATCAAACATTAAACTAGCGGGATCCGCCTTGAACTCCTCAGGGATCACGGAGCCGTTCGGATTTCAGAAACAGGCCTCGATTTATGAATGAGAGCAGGACAAATAAAACGCCTTTCCTTTTTGTTTAAAGCCGTCAGCCTGAATGTGGCCAAGGAATGCTATAAATATACATTCAGTGATCCAGACCGTAAAGGACTGTGTTTTGGACCAGACAAACGGGTTAAAGTCAATGATAGGTGTTCGGAGTGGCCATGCTAAAGCTCTTCCACTGAGAGAAACTGAACTCAAGAGTGTTTGGACAGATTGAGCTCAACATCTGCAGTGAACCGCTCAACTAAAGCTCTCAGCTGAACACTGGCAGAGCGAGACACTTTCATCTGGACCACAAAGAGCGTATGTGGGCCATAATGTAGGCCAGGACACTCGACACGTCATTATTTCTGATCATTGTAATCGTGTTGCAGCTCCAGTGAACGCTTCTGACATCAGCAGCAAAGCTAAAGATGAAGGATGTGTGTCAGTGTCATCATACTGACCTGATTTATGTGCTGAAGGTGAACTGTCACGTAAATAATTGTGATTAACCATTTAATTCTGTTTTGTTCATGTCACGTACAGTGTAAGCCTAAAAAAAGGTACAAAAGCTGTCACTGGGACAGTACCCTTCAAAAAGATTAAAAAATGTACCATTTAGGTACTAATATGCACACTTTTGGAACTAATATGTACACTTTTGGTACTAATATGTACACTTTTGGTACTAATATGTACACTTTTGGTACTAATATGTACACTTTTGGAACTAATATGTACACTTTTGGTACTAATATGTACACTTTTGGTACTAATATGTACACTTTTGGAACTAATATGTACACTTTTGGTACTAATATGTACACTTTTGGTACTAATATGTACACTTTTGGTACTAATATGTACACTTTTGGTACTAATATGTACACTTTTGGAACTAATATGTACACTTTTGGAACTAATATGTACACTTTTGGTACTAATATGTACACTTTTGGAACTAATATGTACACTTTTGGAACTAATATGCACACTTTTGGAACTAATATGTACACTTTTGGAACTAATATGTACACTTTTGGAACTAATATGTACACTTTTGGTACTAATATGCACACTTTTGGAACTAATATGTACACTTTTGGAACTAATATGTACACTTTTGGAACTAATATGTACACTTTTGGTACTAATATGCACACTTTTGGAACTAATATGTACACTTTTGGAACTAATATGTACACTTTTGGAACTAATATGTACACTTTTGGAACTAATATGTACACTTTTGGAACTAATATGTACACTTTTGGTACTAATATGTACACTTTTGGAACTAATATGTACACTTTTGGTACTAATATGTACACTTTTGAAACTAATATGTACCTTTGAGGGACTAATATGCACTCTTATATTATATATATGCACTCTACAAAAGATTCTATTACAAATAAACGCTGTTCTTTTGAACTTTCTATTCATCAAAGAATCCTGAAAAATAAAATGTATCACAGTTTCCACAAAAATATGAAGTGTTTTCAACATCGATAATAATCATAAATGTTTCGTGATCATCAAATCATCATATTAGAGTGATTTCTGAAGGATCATGTGACACTGAAGACTGGAGTAATGATGCTGAACATTCAGCTTTGATCACAGGAATAAATTACACTTTTACATCACGACAGGCTTAGCCTAAAATACAACTTACACATAAGTTTCTCACAAAAGAGTGAAGGAATATTTTCCAAGAGTCTTAAAAACCACCCAGAAAAGCCCATCATCACGACGGCGAGTTTTGCATGAGCAAACGCCTCTTACATTTACTCCAGAACATGGGAATATCTAGATAAAGCTTGCAGAAACACACCAGATCAAGTTCAGCTTGTGGGCTCACAGCCTGTCCATCATTTTCCAGTTCATTCTTGCCAATATGACTGAAAAAGCAACCGTGACGCCTCTTTAAGCGCGGATATACACTAAATTCCACATATCAGCTCCACTGACTTTGAAGGTGGATATTTATAATATAGCGAGACGCTCCGTCCAGATCCATACGGTTTTCACACACGCAAGCGAGAAGAATCACACAAGAGCAAAACTGAGGAAAAATGACACTTCACTTGGACAGTCAGTCTTCAGGAACATGAACATGCATAAACAGAACAAAATAAACCACAGTTGCATTTACAGAAATATCTGTATTTTGTTTTGTGTAAATTTTAGGAATGAAATGTTGCATATTAATTAAGAGCTTCTTCTTTATTGCTGTCATGACACTCAATGTACATGTATAACAGTGTAAAAAAAACAGCTAAAGATGGGAAAAGATGGTCAAAATAGATGCACCAATCACAATTCAGTATGCAAATCAACGTAAGAAAAAAGACCTATCGGAATAGAATATTCAAATATTACATCATCAATGTCACATTTTGAAAGAATTCTGTCCCTGCGAGTCAAAGGGAGATTTTCAAACTTTCCTAAAAAGTCATCCAAGGTTGAAATGAAGTAATTGTATTACTTGTACTAGTAAAAGTAGAATATGGGGGCCTGTAAGACTTTAGAGCTGAATAAAAGCAGAAATGTTTTAAAATCAAACCCAAACCGAGGAGTATCTCATACAAGCAAATTATAACAATGCAAATACTTTGAAATAAAATGCACAACGCTCCTTCTTAACGGACCAAGCGCTGTATTTGGGGGATCGAGAGTGTAAAATTGTTTAAAAAAGATGTGGCTTACTGAAGAATAGAGTTGAGTTGTTGTTTTTTCTAAAAACTGCTCAGCAAACAAAAAGACAAAGAAAAGAAGAACCCAGAATCTCTCTTTATTGTCACACCACAGCAAAACATGCAATTTGAGGGAGATTGTTTGTCAACCTATAATTTGTCGTCAGGAGCGCGTCCTTCAGTCCGAGGGAAACGGTTCTGAGGGCCGAACATTTGGACAATCTATCCTATCTTTCAGTGATTCATGCTTTTATTTCTTCACGTCTTGATTACTGCAGTGGTCAGCATCTGTAAGTCAGTCTTCTCCCCAAGGTTGCTGACGAACACAAAAAAGAAGGATCATACTGTATATCCCCTATTCTGGCCTCGTTACACTACCAGTTCATTTTAGAATAAAGCACAAGGTACTCTTGTATACTTTTAAAGGGGTGGTTGATTATGATTTCACTTTTCTAACTTTAGTTAGTGTGTAATGTTGCTGTTTGAGCATAAACAACATCTGCAAAGTTACAACGCTCAAAGTTCAAAGCAAAGGGAGATATTTGCTTTTACAGAAATCACTTTTTAAGGACTACAACAAATGGCTGGTAGAGACTACACGAGCTTCCTCCCGGGTTAGTGACATCACCAACCCTAAAATTTACATAAACCTCGCCCCCGGAACACGATTTATAGATTATCAAGACAGAAAAAGGACACAAGCTCCGCCCCCTGTGCCGGGAGCAGCAACTCATTTGCATTTAAAGGAACAGACACAAAACGGTGTGTTTTTGCTCACCCTCAAAAAGTGACAATTTTAACATGCTATATACAAATATCTGTGGGGTATTTTGAGCTAAAACTTCACACACACACTCTGGGGACATCAGAGACTTATTTTACATCTTGTGAAAAGGGCATTATACCACCGCTTTAAAGCTCTGCATGGACTGGCACCAAAATGTGTTTCTGAGCTTATACATTTGAGTTGCTCCCAGAGATCTCCGAGATCCCAGAATCCACAGAGTCACGCTTAAAAACTAAAGGAGATCGTGCTTTCTCAGTCGCTGCTCCTAAGTTGTGGAATGGGTTATCAATGCTTATCAGATCCTCCACCTCTGTAAAGATGTTTAAAACTCGTCTTGAGACATCTCTGTTTGATGAGGCCTTTGCTACTTTGTAAGGACCGTTAGGCTTTGATTTAATGTTTATAATAGTATTATTATTATGATTTTTTCATTTTTATATTGTATTATTTCTTTCCTTTGTGTGTTTTATCCAATCCATTTTGAAATTGTACACACTGTGTTTTTAAAGGTGCTTTATAAATAAACTTTGATTTGATTTGAATGATACTTTTAATACTAAGTGACAGTAAAGGCATTTATAATGAAACAAAAGATTTGTATTTCAAAAAAATGCTGTTCTTTTCAACTTTCTATTCATTAAAGTATCCTGAAAAAAATACATGTTTCATGGTTTCCACAGAAATATGAAGCAGCACAACTGGTAGTACACACACACACACACACACACACACACACACACACACACACACACAGCGATCAGGCATAACGTTATGAGCACTGACAGGTGAAGTGACTAACATGGATTATCTCTTCATCAAGGCATCTGACAGTGGCTGGGAGATACTGGACAGCAAGTGTCCTCAAAGTTGATCAAAGCAGGAGAAATGGGCAAGCGTCAGGATCTGAGCGAGTTTGTGACGGCTAGAGCAGTGAGTGATTTTCTCTGTGTCTTGTTCATGACCCCAGTTATTGCAAGCTGTTGCGATATGCATATCGCGATACTGTATATACATTTGCGATATTTTGATAATTTCGATATATTGTGCAGCCCTACTGACAAAGTGTCAATATATTTCCTGAGAACTTCAACACTAATATTATCCCATGCCTTCTGCAACTGAAGCCAAAGGCTTTCCTTTGAATGTACAATAGATCTGTCCAGTTTTTTTTCCAACTCGCCAAGATTTGCTCGATGGGGCTGTAAACCCGAATAAGTTGACAAAACTCAAAAAATGTAAGGCAATCAGTTGCCTCAATTTTTTTAAGTTAAGAAATTTAAAGTTTACGTAAGCAGAACTGGCAGATTTTTATTTTGTACTTATACATTTTAATTAGGGCTGTCAAACGATTAATCGCGATTAATCGCATCCAAAATAAAAGTTTGTGTTTACATAATATATGTGTGTGTATGGAGTATAATTATTTTCTATATATAAATACACACACATGCATATATATTTAAGAAAAATTAGTTATTTATATATAAAATATTTATATATAATATAAATTATATATAATATATATATATATATACACAGTATATACATGCAAATATTTCTTAAATATATACATGCATGTGTGTGTATTTATATATAGAAAATAATTATACACCGTACACACACATATATTATGTAAAAACAAACTTTTATTTTGGATGCGATTAATCGCGATTAATCGTTTGACAGCCCTAATTTTAATTGTTCTTAACTTGAAATGTTTGAGTACACCAATTCATAAATTTAACTTAAAACTTTCATGTAATCTCAGTGTGAACACTTTTATTAGTATAAACTTAGCTAGCTTTAACAAGCTAGTTTGCTAACATACTAATGTGTTAACATGTTAACAATACTGTTATACAGTAGCACTTGCTGTATGAGTGCAGCAATATACAGGTTTTATTTGCTCTCAAATCATTGTCACCATGATGGTAACTATCCTAAAACCAACATTAACAGAAATTCTTCTAAATTAGCATAACAAAACATTAATCACTAAATCTCCCACTAAACATTAATCTTGCACACACAAAAAAACATTATATTACACTTAATTTTAGCATTTACTCTCCCTTTCGAGTGCCATCGGCAAAGCATGCTGGGAAATAGACATCCCAGCCGTTTCAGTTAAACTTAAGTTCGTCTAAACTAAAAGAAATAATTTCATAAAACTCAAAACAACGAAACAGTTCAGTTTACTTAAAATATATCAGTTCTGTGAACTTGAAAGAAAAAGAAAGTGATAAATACTCATAAAAGTTATGAACTAATTTGACTGAACTAATTAGTTTAATTTAAGTTTGTCCTACTAAAACCAATTAATTATTTTGAGCGTTAGGGTTTACATGAGGTCCGGACTGTGACGGGCCAGTCCATTATTTTCAATGTTCCAGCAGATTTTTCCCGGGAATAGTTAGAAGAATGTTTAGGGTCATTGTCCTCTCGGAAAATAACAAATGAAACCCCTAAAATATGCCAAGTGTTCAGATCATTTTGGCCACCAGTGTATTGGGATCCGTCACTGGTTTTTAAAGGAGCCTTATAAGTGCTTTTCTTGATTTTACTTTCTGTTTTGTATGAGTATAGTTTGGTTATCTCTGTGTCGTCTTGACCAGTCTCCCTGGAAGAAGAGATAGTGATATCTCAATGGGATTTACTTGGTTAAATAAAGGATAAATAAATAAATGATCATGTTGAACATCACGCAGGGAAGCTTCACACTCATTAACACACATTGACGACAACATGCTCTCACTACTTCAACTCTTCATAATCCCATCGGTCAACACAACAGGAGTAACTACACATCTCTCCGGCGCTCTCGAAATAGATGAGCTTCATATCCAGTGTAATATCAGCCCGGTTTACAGGAATAGTTCTAGCATAAATAACTCTTCTTTCATCATTTAATCACCTCATGTTGTTCCAAACCTGACATGAGGGTGAATAAATGACGACAGAGATTTTGACAGATTTAACTATTTCTATATTTATTCCGGTGGCATCGTGTGTATCAGTTTTCCTGGCAGGACATATCCCGGTGGCCTTGACTATACGTCTGTGATGGAAACACAAATAGCCACTTCTCTATACTGGTAATGCTCCTGTTTCCAGCGCACATAAACACATTTAGACCGCACATCATCACTGCTAAATCCATATTCAGTACACACGCTTAAACTTATGAACTTCACACATTTACTGCAAATCTGTGGGATCTTTGTGCACATCTTACCCCAGAGCAGAAATCTATGGAAGCTTGTTTTCGCCACAGAATAAAACATTTTAAAAGATAATTGCCACTTTTTATCTCACAATTGTGTTTATAGAGTTTACAAGAGTTTATATCTTGCAATTCTGACTTTATTTCTCTGAATTGTGTGATATAGAGTCAGAACTGCATGATATATACTCACACTTGTGTGTTATAAAGTCAGAATTGCGACTTTATATCTCACAATTCAGACTTTATAACACACAATTGCGACTTTATATCACGTAATTCTGAGACAAAAAGTCCGAATTGTGAGATAAAAACTCACAATAACCTTTTACATTTTTTATTCTGTGGCGGAAACAAGCTTCCATAGAAATCTGTCTGATTGTTTAGATAAATCATAGTAACACGTTTTCCACAGTTGACACTCTTCCAGAAAGCCAGATTTACCGGTTTTCCAATTAATTACTTTATAACACGGTTCCTGAGCTGCCATTGGTCGAAAAAACCGAGCGTCCGTTTGCGTTATGTTGAATTTTCTTCAAAAATACAGCCCGAACAGTGATGTCTGATACACAAACAAGTGATAATTATCAACTATTATCAAAATTATCAAATGATTCTTTTTAATGAGCCAGTCAAAAGAATTCAAGATGCAGCTTCGCTCGTGAGTTAGCGGGCTGAATCAGATTCACTCCCAGACAGCATTATAGTGTCGGCTCAGATCCGGGTCACATCCGGTACATGTGGATTCAACGCGTACCAGATGTGGGCTGGATCTGAGCCGACACTATAATGCTGTCTGGGAGTGAATCATTTTAAATAGTTCACAACTGACTCCATTACTGAACTGCGAGTCATTTTTCGCTCACGTCTGATTCAAAATGAACCAAGAACCGTTACTGTGATGCTTAGGTTCGCAAGACAAAAGTCTGTTTACTGATTGGTTGTTCAGATGACCACATGTAAATTATACAATAATACCATAATTAATAACGGCATTCTAATATACTTTATTTTTATATAAGGGTTGGTTCGACTGTGAGTGAAACTTTGTTTATGTTACATGTTGGAACCATAAGCATCACGATACTTTATTCATTAAAGGAGACATATCATGCTTTTCAATCGTTCCTTTTTACATATAAATCATACATTTGTAGTCTATATAAAGCGGAACTGCAATGCTTGGGTCTGAATTCCTCATTATTATAGTTCCACAGGCCCCTTTTCTACCCCTTTTCTGATGTGCGTCTGAGAGCAACTCGTTTTGGTGCGGTCTCTTTAAATACAACTGAGACACTTCATACCCCACCCCCTCTCCAGGACGCAGAGGTTCAACTCCACCCCGTTCGGCCATTTTTGTAGTTTGATAGCAGAGATACGATTATCTAGCGGCACAGAAACTTTTTATTCACACGTTATTAACAAAATGTCAACAACGGAAGACTTGTCCAGCCAGCCTTACATGTTCGAGCCAGAGTCGGAGCCGGAGCGAGATGAAAATGAAGACGACGAACCTGCAGAACAACGTCTTCATATGGATGTATCGCAATGGTGTGTTACTGTATTTACACATGAAACTTTGGTCTTCCGACCTTTTACCACCGTCTCGATTTATTTTGATTAATATGTGCGAGGGAGAGAGAGCAAGACAGCGTCTAGTTTGGAGACGGTGAAGTCTTGTTTACACTTTCGCCTGGCTCCGAAGAGAGAGAGAGTGCGTGCGCGACCGGGTCTCTCTCTCTCTCTGCTCGTTCTTTCAGTTAAACATGCGCCCTGTCACAAGCGCAGCAGTTCATCTACATTAGACATGTAATGAAGCGTGTGGGTTACTACATCCAACAACCGAACATTTTAACTTACCCTCTCGTAACTTCTGCATCCTTTAGCTTGGACTACAAAATTGCAGCGAGAAATAAAAATGGCGGATCGCTCGAAGTGTTGGGCTGAAGTGTTGGGCTGGAAGTCAATGTCCTTATTTGGCAGTTCCGCTGCAAATACTGTGACGTAATAGTTCACAAAACGTCATAGAGAACAGAAAAATCGGAACAGGTTGAAAAATAAGGCCAAAACAGAATATAAAGATATCAACGAAGCACCTGAAGAGACTAATTTCAACTTTTCTGTACTTCTAAACACTCCAAATATACAACAAAATGCATTTAAGGGCTAAAAAAGTGGATTTAGCATGATATGTCCCATTTAAAACAGGGAGAAATATTATGGCACAAATACAATCAGGATCAAGAGTGACAGCATCAAATTTGAAATAATTAGCAGTTTGCACTAAATACTAGAAATTACTAATGTGTGTGTATATAAACATAATAATATATCATAAATTATAATATAAATAAGTTATGAATAATATTTGTTTTTTTTATTTAATCATTTTAATTATTATTTATTTAATCATTTTAATGATTGAACTCCCTTTAACTGTTTCTCTTTCGTCTGGAGCCCTGTATAGTTCCCTGTGCAGAAAACTGCATTAAATAAACAAGTTTCCATCAGAAGAACAGTGTGAGAGTGGAGATAATGAAGGCTGGCTCCTTCTTGTCAGCGCTGAAACGCAAAAACAAGACTTCTCACTTCTCACTTCTCAGGACCATGTAATCACAGGCGCAAACTAGTGACGGCACATCCAGATTTCCCAGAATTCAGGGAGGTCCGACTGAATCTAGCAACCACAAAGATCTTGGACGCAGAGATACGCTTTCACAGCACTGCATATCTCCATGCGTTTCTAAACTGGATTTGCTGTGGGTCGGCTATGAGACGAGCCTGAGTTAGAGACCGAAATAGTCTAGAGATTCAACTGACAGCTGTCACACTCGCTTTTTAAAGGGGTGGTTGATTATGATTTGACTTTTCTAACTTTAGTTAGTGTGTAATGTTGCTGTTTGAGCATAAACAACATCTGCAAAGTTACAACGCTCAAAGTTCAAAGCAAAGGGAGATATTTGCTTTTACAGAAATCTCTTTTTAAGGACTACAACAAACGGCTGGTAGAGACTACACCACATTCCTCCCGAGTTAGTGACATCACCAACCCTAGAATTTACATAAACCCCGCCCCTGAACACGATTTATAGATTATCAAGACAGAATATGCTAATCAATGACTAGAAGATAACTACACATCAGCTTCATAAATTCATCAACTAACCATTCAGAAATATTGTCTACATGTTGTCACTTCTTCTTGAGTCTCTCCATCTTTGTCTGACTCCGGTTTGAACATAAAAAGCTAAAAGTTTTTGAAATGTTCAGTGCATGTGTGTGTGAGGTAATCAAAGCTGCTAACACACAAGTTCTTGTAGCTCTGCCCCCTGCGCCGGGAGCAGCAGCTCATTTGCATTTAAAGGGACAGACACAAAACGGTGTGTTTTTGCTCACCCTCAAAAAGTGACAATTTTAACATGCTATAAAATATCTGTGGGGTATTTTGAGCTGAAACTTCACACACACACTCTGGGGACATCAGAGACTTATTTTACATCTTGTGAAAAGGGCATTATACCACCGCTTTCGCATGCACATGACAAACTCAGGCCAGGTTTTGAAGCGTGCATGTTCAGTGTGTCCTCAAGTGCATTCATGGCGATTTATTCAGCAAACTCTCCTAAGGTTTGTAGGGTGGGGGACGCTCTTCGACACACACACACCCTGCAAGCCAAGACGTGCTCGTGTTGATGTTGGCGCGCTCTCAATCACACGCTCGGCAGCTGATCTATCTTTACCGTGACAGGCGTGCTTCCTGATCCGAGCCATGAGATGATCTCACCGGCTTGAAGGGGACACCCTGCTATTCATAAAACCTCGAGATATGCTCTCAAACGCTCCGTAATGCGCATCTCTTATCTGTGCTCACGCCGAGAGCAGCTGTCCGGGCATTCTGGGATTCCATCAGCGACTGCGTGTCCGATGACCTGCTGGATGGAGGCAGATAAAGTGGAACAAACTTTTAATAACATCCTCTCCGTTGCATAAGAGCTCTGATGTGGAGCTGTTTGAGTCCATCGATGCGCTCCGTCAATAACTTCATCTGCACTGAATCCTGTACACTCAGATATGAGTTTGACAGACTGTGGATAAGAGCAACTAAACGGATCTATACTGGTTTAGTGTCACACAGCAGTAGAGGTTATCCGTTCAGAAAACACCAAAAACAACCATATTTTTTGTTTGCTACTCTCCTTTTTCTACAGTCAAACCTAAATTTATTCAGACGCCTTCAACATTTCTCACATTATCAGTTTATTCGCTATAGTTTAGAAAATGGTAAAGACTGTCTCACACATGAATTATGTTGAATATCTGTCAGCTGTTAAATTTAACTACACAATTAGATAATACCAGTTTAGCTCAACCAATCACCAAGCAATGCTTCATTGTGTTCAGTCTGTGTGTAAAAAGAGCATTAGCAATTAAAGAAAACACACTTCAGCAAAACATGATCAGCTCAAAGTGTCCCAATCAGTTTAAGTCCCAAATGTTACTGGTAGTCACTGTATGAAGACTTTTTGGGTATAATATGTCACAGTTTATTTTATTTTGCTCTCCTCACTTATAAATGAACTATAGTGTCCTGCACCTATGATTTTTGGTTTGGCTGTAAATGCATTTTCATGCATCTTACAATAAAAGGCATAAAAACATACAGAAAATATGTGAAAATCTTGTGCATAAATGCATCTAGCTATGCAACACTGATTTTGTGTGTTCCTGCTTTCTGAAATAATCATAAAGCAGCAAATGTTCACTGTGCATTCTAGTGGACAAAAGCATATATTTTAAGAGCTGTTTTTCTCTTTCAGCTCAACTACTGTCATGGAAAAGCAACAGAATCTTACTGAGCAAGTCAGTTAAATAGTTTTTTTATTGTTTTGTTGCCACCCTGTTACAGCCAAAGCAATGCATTATTTGGTTGCCTCGTAACGCCTATATAATGTTCATTAACTGGTTTACAGTGATTTTCACCATATTTTCTGCACCAAAACTCTACTTGCATCATAAATGCCGCAACCTGAAATAAATCTGCATGGTTTGCATGCAGCAGACGCGAGATGTGTGAGAAGAGCTTCAGAGAGACGTTAAAAACCCCGCACACATGTTTCAGCTTTCATAATCGTGTCTGGAAGGCTTCAGTGTTGTCTGATCACATCCTCATGTCCGACAGCTAAAGAAACACTTCATTGTTGCGGTGCGCAGATCTTAGTTTACCTGTCGTGTCGCGGACTCCATGTGCAGTTCATAAACTGACCAAAGCACTGATAAAACACTTTCAATTAGGGCTGGGCGATATGGATGAAAACTGTATCACGATATAAGTGTTTCATATCGGTCGATATCGATAATTATTGATATTTTTTTATGACATAGGCCTATTTAAAATAAGGACCAGTCCAGGAGACAAATATATTACATTTAAAGATTTTTTTATTTTAATCTTAACCTACCTCTGATTATAATCCCATCAGTTATAAAGGCAGAAATGTCAACACGACCATGGAAACCTCAAAAGTCTTTCTTCTGTTGAAAATAAAAGTTATTTGGAAGAATGACCAGCAGTTGATGTACCCCAGTGACTTCCATAGTATATTTTTCTCCTATGGAAGTCAATGGGGACCAGCTACTGTTTGGATACTATTTTCAAATTATTAATATTAGAAAATATTAGAAGGAAATTAATACAGGTTTGGAACAACATTAGAGTGCGTAAATAATGAGATAATTATTAGTGAACTATCCCTTTAAGGACAAGCGGCAGCTTGTTTACTGTATTACTGTCTCTTTAAGAGCTGCGCGCGACGTGCCTATTATAACTTGTTACACGCATTTGACAAGCAGATTTTCTCAAGTTTGCTTTCACTTTAGACATATCCGACTAGTTTATGTAAACCTTGTGTGTATATAACAGTATTAGCACAATAAGACTCGAAAAGATAACTTAGTCCAGTATTCAGGCGCTGGTAGACAGACTTTTAGTGCATGTGAGCTTCACATGTAACGTTACGCGCTGAGAAACGCACACGCTAGAACAGGCATCAGCACGCGAATAACAGAGAAACTGACGACGGTCTTGCATAATCTGCAGACGACATTGGTCTGACTCAGACTTGAAGTCGGGCGAGCTGACTTTTCCTGTTTTATCAACAATCGCTGCGGCACTCATTTTCTACTTTACTCATCTTTCACTCTACGCCGGTTCTGTTACTGAAGAATCCAACACGAGACAACAATATTGCGCAACCATACTGACTGGCTGTTAGCGTGTCACTTTCTACGTTGCTATGTTACTAGAGAGTGAGTGCCTATGTTCATGCAATCAAACTTGCTTTCTTCCGACGGAAAAAAAATAAAAATTTATCGAACGTTTTATCGAACGCATTTTTTATTGATATTGATTACGTGTCTATCGCGATACATATCGTTATCGTTTTATCGCCCAGCCCTACTTTCAATGACAATACAATTAGATTTCATCCTTGGAAGTTGCAAAAGTCTGCAATGTCAGTATGCAGAGAGCATGTTATGTACTCAAACTGATGCATTTCAAAGCACAAGATGAAGTTTTAAACCATATTTAGTAAAAAACTACTTAAATTGAGAACAACTGCAGCAATTTTACCAGCACATGGATCTCTGTGGGTTTCAGGTGCAATAAAGAACGAGGAAACTCATTTTGTTGGGTTTCTCATCAATAGAAACACGATTTTCAGCGCTGAAGAAACTCAAGCAGAAGGTATATTTCAATCTGAATGTAGTTTAGCGGCTTTCAATAAATCAATAAAACAAGTTAGAGTTCTAAACTTTCGTGTTTCACTATAATGAAGGAAACCAGTGCTAAAGTCAGACTGGAATACTAATGTGCAGAAACCAAAACACTATGTGAAACGTTATGTGCAACCAAACGCATTTTGAAAAGTGATCCACTTATTTAATTAAAACAGTTACATTGCATTTCTGAAATCCAATCTGTAAAAGTTTGCATCCAAAGGTGTGAACTGAACTTCTGTGCAAAACTGGAATATTACATAAAACATTTGCGAATAAATCACAGGTTAAGAGAACAAAATCGTCAACGAAATCGTCACTTCCTGGGAAATTGGTGAAATTCGAGATGTAAACTCAAAATTCAGAGAAAAAAAGTCATAATTTTAAGATATAAACTCAGAATCCCGAGAAAATAGTCATAATTACATGATGTAAACACAGAATTCTGAGAAAAAAGTCATAATTTCAAGATATAAACTCAGAATCCCGAGAAAATAGTCATAATTCGAGATGTAAACTCAGAATTCCGAGAAAAAGGAATAATTACGTGATGGAGGGAAAAACAGCCACAGTTTTTCACCAATTTATTTTAAATTGGTGAAAAACTGTGGCTGTTTTTCCCTCCATCATAAACGAGTGTGACTGACGAAACACGATAAACCCTGTCGTGTTCTCTTGCGTTCGGATGCTGGTGTTCGGGAACACACTCGTGTGTGAGACGCTTCTGGAGGGAATTACACCAAATCATTCTGATCACACACTTCGACACTTCGGCGTTTCAGAAACACCAAACCAACATTAGAGACGCTGCGCTGTGATTGGTCGGCTGCTTACTCCAGTTATCCAATCACAGCTGACGCTGAGGCAGATCGAGCGATTTATTCGGGAAATGTGTTTCCATCTTAGTTCATGCACAAATCTTATCGAGAAAAAATACCTTAATTTAGCGCCTACGTTTTTTATGCTTATTTTTAGAATTTATGCACATCTTGGCGTTTCCATTCAGTGTTTTTAATGTGATTCACATGCAAATAGGTGAATGGAAACTAATGCATAATGAAAATATGTTTCATATAATTAACTTCCATTTGTTAATCACACTTAAAATATAAGGTCGAATCAAGCGTGTTGCATTGTGGGATGCATTATTGAGGAGACATTGTGATCAGTTGCATGTGCACATAAAGACGAATAAAGCAGGACGAATGCACACAGAACATTTGCATACTATGCACAATATACATACTTATTTCAATTAGAGCCCAAGGCTTAGCCCAAGGCTCTAATTGAAATATGTATATTGTGCATAGTATGTGCATAGTGTGATTAACTGTGATACATATTTTCATAATGCATTAGCTGTGTTTGGCATGCACTGTCATGCTTATTGAAAATACACTCGCACAACTTTACTGTGCTTTTCCACAACAGGTTAAACCAGCTATCAACTATTTAGCGGAGTAATCTTCAATATTTCAAGCTTGCACATCATAAATTATGAATACAGTTGCTCACTGCTAACTGCACTTTGTAAAACCATTAAATCTGCTCAAATGCGCACTTCTGCTGTCGTTCATAAACCATATTCTCTTGCACAGAATGACTGTTGTGTTGGGTCCGGTCCGGTCCGGGACGGTGGCGCAGGAGACAGCGTGTCATTGTCCTGACACTCATTACCTAAGCGAGTAATCGATGTGGCCGTAATGAAAGATCTCATTGTGTGGAACGTGCTGGCGGGACAGAGGCGCTGTGTTCCTCGAGGAAATCACTGCTGTGACGGGGATCGGGTTTCCCTGAAAAAGCACAGCAGTTTTCACTGCCTCCTAAAGCTCTTTGATTAAACTAATAACAGTGAAGAGGACAACACACACACACACACACGTTCTGTCACAGACGTGCTGGAGTGTGTCGAGCGGCGTGTGACAACAACAACACAAGTGCATCACACAGTTAACAGGGAACGCTCTCGGTTATGAGCAAACCTTCTTCCTGTAACATTAATATGTTATTATTATTATTAATAAAATAATATTAATATTATTAATTATTATTATTATCTGGTCTTTAACAATGTTCTCGTAGACGTTAGCACAAAAATGTTATTTATACATCGTTCATGGGACATTTTTTTCAGCATTTTATTTGGACATTCCCCTAACGTTTCACGACTTGTTTCAGAACGTTCCGAGAACGTTCAAAAGTAACGTTCCCATAATGTGTGACGAATGATCAAATGGAATGTTTCCTTAATGTCGCATTACCAAGAAAAAAGCTTTTAAAACGTTTAAAAACTGGACGTTTTGAACGTTCACAGTACATTCAGAAATAACGTTTTCATAACTTAATGGGAACGTTAGCAGAATATTGTTAGAATACATTTTGTTAGCTGGGCACTTACATATGGAAGCTTATTTCCACCACAAAATAAGAATATAATAAGGTAATTGAGACTTCTTATGACTTTTTTCTCGGAATTCTGCATATAGATCTCGCAATTATTACTTTTTTCCCCAGAATTCTGAGTTTACATCTCACAATTATGACTTTTTTCTCGGAATTCTGTTTATATCTCGCAATTCTGACATTTTCTCATAATTCTGAGTTGACATCACATAATTCTTCCTTTTTCTCGGAATTCTGAGTTTACATCTCGAATTATGACTATTTTCCTGGGATTCTGAGTTTATATCTCACAATTATGACTTTTTTTCTCTGAATTTTGAGTTTAGATCTCGAATTATGACTATTTCCTCTGAATTCTGAGGTTACATCTCACAATTTTGACTTTTTTTCCCAGAATTCTGAGTTTACATCGCGTAATTCTTCCTTTTTCTCTGAATTCTGAGTTTACACCTCACAATTATGACTTTTTTTCCCAGAATTCCCAGTTTACACCTTGCAATTCAGATTTTTTTCTCGGAATTCTGAGTTTACATCTCGAATTATGACTATTTTCTCGGGATTATGAGTTTACATCTCACAATTATGACTTTTTTTCCCAGAATTCTGAGTTTACATCACGTAATTCTTCCCTTTTCTCGGAATTCACAGTTTACACCTTGCAATTCAGATTTTTTCTCGGAATTCTGAGTTTACATCTTGAATTATGACTATTTTCTCGGGATTCTGAGTTTATATCTTAAAAATTATGACTTTTGTCTCTGAATTCTGAGTTTACATCTTGAATTATGACTATTTTCTCGGGATTCTGAGTTTATATCTTAAAAATTATGACTTTTGTCTCTGAATTCTGAGTTTACATCTCACAATTATGACTTTTTTCCCCAGAATTCTGAGTTTACATCACGTAATTCTTCCTTTTTCTCGGAATTCCCAGTTTACACCTTGCAATTCAGATTTTTTTCTCTGAATTCTGCGTTTACAACTTGCAATTATAACTTTTTCCCCAGAATTCCCAGTTTACATCTTGCAATTCTGAATTTTATTTTTTTTTTTTTTTTTTTTTTGACACCTGACCAGAATTCTGAGAAAAAAACAGTCAGAACTGCAAGTTGTAAACTCACATTTCTGAGGAAAAAAAAGTCTGAGTTGTGAGATATGAACTGTCAGCTGAAAAATGTCAACTGGGAGATAAAAAAAGTTTTAAAAGTTGTATTCTGTATTGGAAATAATCTTCCACGCCACATAACTGTGAGTTTGTGAGACCTGCAGCTGCTTTCTTGCAGTCGGTGTTTTGATTTGGAGACTTGTGCACTGAGGAATGATCACTATCGAGGGTGCACTTACTCGGGTTTAAAGGGTCAGAAGAGTTAACTGAATCCATGCATCAGGGGTTTGGGGAGATTTGGGATGGTTTGAGTCTCTGACCTGAACAAATCCTCAAGACAGCAAGTTTCCATAAGAGAACAAAACAAAGCAGACGCCAGAGTCTTCTAGTTCCTGTCCGGACAGTGTGTTGACTGTTGCACAGAACTGATTATGTTTCAGCTGCCAAATTAATGCCTCCTGTCACACTCTGAGTACATTTGTGTAATGTGACCCTCGGATAAGGAGTTTAGAAGGACAGACTGACATCATTAGTTTGACAAACCAGGAAAGTGAAAGTATGGTCAGTGCCGGTGGGCATGTGAATCTTACGTAAGAGCTGGAAAGATTGGAAACCACAGCCATTCGACAGTTGAACATGTCCGGAGGGCAGCAGATAATCAGTAAACTCAGATTTATACAACAGTTTGAGCGCGCCGTTATAATGAATATAGTACAGCACTGCTGGATGCATCGCTGGCTGTGTCCCGAAACCCAGAGAGCTGCGAACCTGGCATCTTCACTTCTGATGCCCCAAAATACTGTCCATGATGCCATATGCTGTACATGCACAAAACCTCTGTCTATGTTTGGAGAGCAACTATGATGCCCAAAAAAGCTTCATGCTATTATGATGGGCAAAATGAAGGCAAGACACTTGGTGTTTTTTCATGCATTGGTCACTTTTGAGATATGTCATTTCTAGAGAAAAGAAAACATCCAACATACACTTTTAAGTGTTTATTTTATTGCACTTTATCTATTTGCATTTGTAGACTTTAATTGCAATACATATCTTTAAAAAAGAGTTAGAAAACTCCACTTCAGCCGCTCTTCTGTTTTATTCCTATCTACAGAACATTTGCTGACGAGTGTCTCAAAAAAGGTCATCAAAGTTAAGACAAGAACGGGTTTTGTTCAAAATTCATGTAAAACTTTGATGAAAGGTTTTGATCCACTTCAAATGTTGACTACTTTATTATCTGATTTTATTTGACTGATTTTATACAACACTATTTCTAAAAGCATGGTGAAAAAATATATATCTTTTAATCTCCTCTGTAAAAACCTTCAACCCACCCAAATATGTAGAAGAGTTTTCAAGCTGGCTTCATCCAGTGTTCAAATATCTGTTATGTGCAAATGAGTGCATATTTAATTAGAGAATGCCTGATTTGCATATTTAAACAATGCACGGTGATATTGATTAGTTAAACTTTTACCCTGTTCACCGAGGTGTCTTGCCTTTAAAAAATGCTCCACATCTATTAATGCACAAAAAATGCAGAAAGTTTGCATCTCGCTGAGTTCTGAGACAAAGCGGCACACACACACTTATGAAGCCCAAGGTTGGCATCATCATCTCACTAGTTTCTGAGACTCACTGTTACTTACCAGTCCATCGCAGTTACTGATGGCCACCGAGGCCCTCGGCATGTCCGTTACATCCCCGGTAAACACACAGTCTCCGAGCATGCGCTCTTTGGCCCGCTCCTCGAAGTCCTCCTGCCACTGAACGAAAGCTCCAGGGGCCACGAGTCTCCTGTTGGCCCTCAGGCGCAAGTGCAGCTCCTTCCCGAACACCGTGACGTTGAAGAACAGCTGCTGCGCGTTGAGGGCCTCGCGAGGCGTCACGGGCGCGTCGCGCGGGACGCGTTTCCTCCCGGATGATGACGCTCTCGCGGAGAGCACGTGAGACACGAACCGGCCGCGCGCGTCCGTGCTGAACGGGACCATCAGGCCGAATTCACTCAACTTACCGGACAGATTCCCTGACAGAGACAAACAGGGGTTTAGTACTGACAGGAGATTGCATAGGGCTACTTATGTAAGCATGAGATAAAAGCGATATGCAGATATGCAAAATTAAAATAAATAAATAAATATGAAATGCATTATCAAGTAACTAAAAGAAGGGGAAAGGAATGTTTTATGAATATAAAAAGTTGTAATGGTATAGGCTATAACGTTTTATGGTTACACTTTATATATATTTAAGTACTGAGTAATATTAATTAACTAATGTACTTAGGCAACTATAGAGTTAGGATTAAGGTTTGGTTTAGTTGCATGCAATTATGCATAATTTATCGTTATTACTGTAGTAACATGTACCATACGTATCAATGACACTGTAAAATAAAGTGTTGCCCTATTTATGGATATGAATGAATATGCATGCACAAATTAATCTTGAGATCCTTGACATTAATAAATAAATATGAAATGCATGATCAGCTAACTAAAAGAAGGGGAAAGGAATGTTTTATGATTATAAAAAATAGACATATTAATGATTATGCATGCATAACTTGGCATGCACGCAGAATGTTGACGAGTTCTTTGTTTTTAACTCGCTAAAAGTTCTTTCTCGTGAAGATCATCCAGCTGTGGAATATTACTGAAAAACAAAGATAAGTCAGCTTCTCTTACCATGAGATTTTGCAGCCTGTCTATAGTCCAGAAATAAGAGGTTTATCGTACAGTACATGAATAGATAAATATAATCCATAGCTGCCAATGCACGAAAGTTTTCTTCTGGAAGTCGACTGGAAACTCTCGTCCTGGACGCGTTTCATGAGGAACAGTGTGTTTGAGAAAGTTGCGCCGAACTGCAGAGCATTGCGAGTGTCACAGAGAGTGTGTGCAGAGTTCTGATGGACTGAAGTGGACTGGACTCACACGGGACGTCCCATCACTGACGACAGCTCGAGCTGAGACCGCCCGAAGCTCCACGCGTCTTTAATGGGCAAATGTGCTTTCGATCAGAGGGAATTCAATGGCTGAAACTAGTTTAATGCATTAGAAAGTCACTGTTGTGCTTTTGTTGAACTCTTTCGCGCATTTACACTGCGGAGGGGAAAAAGGCAACTTTTGAAAAAGGCATTTAAAGGGACAGTTCACGCAAAAACCAAAGTTCTGTCATTATTTATCATGCACCTTTAGTTTCATAAAGCAAGTCATAAAAACAGTATGCACTATATTCCAAGTCACAAACTTTGAAATGCAATGTCTTAAAGGGTTAGTTGTTCACCCAAAAATGAAAATTCTGTCATTATTTCTCATGGTGCTCTAAACCCGTAAGACTTTCGTTCATCTTCAGAACACAAACGAAGGTCATTGACAGTCTACGCAACTACTACTTTCAAGCCCCAGAAAGTAAAGACATCGGTAAAGTACTGCATGTCACTCCAGTGGTTTAACCGAAGTGACGACCAGTGCTATGTTTGCGCAAAAAAACAACAACATAATCGACCAGTTTATTTACAAAATATTAATCTCAGACACGTGTTCACGTAACAACATCCGCTCTGGCGTCAGCACAAATGCATGCCTTGTGGTGCCCTCATGAACGCACGTTGGAGAATAATATTTTGTAAATAAAATAAAAAATTCGGCATGAAATATATATTTATTTATTTGTATATTTCACTTTTTTGTTTGTCTGTTTGTTTGGGGTTGAAATGAATGCAAAAAGAACGATGAAAATTAAGGTACGTTATATGTATGACATACTGTTAATGGACTTATGGACTTTTTTTTTTTTTTTTTTTTTTTTTTGGGCAAAATTTGTTTTATTTGATTTCTAAGCATTGACTTACGAGTAAACGAGTTTCAATGGACAGTAATTTACCTAGTGCTCAGTGGATGATTTGGAATCATGATGTAATTAAATGATATTTATACAGTGTGTGTGACCCCTGGTAGAAAGAGTTAAACTCATTTAAGTGAGTTTGAAGTGCAGCTCCCCCTACTGGACGAGGACGCAGGCGCGCCAGTGCTGATAATTAGCATGTTATGAATAAATTAGCCTTGATAGAGAGATTGTGGTTAGTTATAAAACAGAAAGATAAACTCCAGGAGCCTAAAAGTCGGCATCTTCTTCAATAGCGAGACTGAGCGACGGCAATCAGTCAATTTACGAGAAGCATCCAGTAACACTCTAGTCCACACACACACCTCTGCTTGTTAGAGGTCGAGATCCATGTGTCCTTCACACACACACACACACACACACACACCTTGACCGAGCTCATGAGGCGGACTGACTCTGGTGAACTGGTCTTGTTAAGAAGCTCAAGACACACTCGTGTTGTTCCAGCTGGACTGAGACATTGAGTCACACACACACACTTGTCCAGCACACAGTCCAGAAGCCTCATGGCCTGGTTTTATGTTAGTCATTCATTACAGGAATAGTTCAGCCAAAATGAACATTGTGTCATCATTCACTGACCCTCATGTCCGTCTATCCCATGCTGTTTTATTTCTGCTCTTTGGAAAAGCGGATGGTGATTTATACCGTATCAGTCGCACCACAACTCAATTTATGGTGAATAAATGAGACAACATTTAAATGATTACCTTTAAGAATATGAGAGCTCTCCATCATCTGTTAGTTAGCTCTGATATTCTAAACCTGTCAAGACAAACCATTTAAAAAGGTAAATAACTGCCTATTCTGTATCATATTTCATATGCAAATTTCTAAGGCCTCTAAATGATAAACATGATCAAAACTTTGCTGCAAAAATGCTGTGAAATCTTTACTGATTTTAGATTGATTTAGATTTCAAGATGAACCCTTCCTGGACTGAAGCAACTGAGCTTTACTGGATTATCCAGACATTATTTCATAGAAAAATCATGAGTATCAAATATGATCATCAGGCTTTTGAGGAAGGTTTATTAGTTCATCTCTCAATCATCATTGTAAAACTACAGAGCTTTGATCGTAAAATATCATCTTACTGGCAGATATTGATATTTATATTCATTTTATGTCAGTATCTGCTCTACTGTTATAAAGATCTCATTGATTTCCATTACAAGCATCAGAATTTCATCAGTTTTTATATAAATATCAGCATCTGCAGCAAATTTCATATTTTTGCTCATTTTGAGCCTCTGAATAAAACTGAGCTGTTTTCCCTCCTCATTCTCACTTTAAATGAGCCATAAAAGCCTGATGGATCAAATATATGCAACTAAAAACACATATGCAACTTTTTTTTAATTGTTTTTAATATTTTGTTCAGTGGTTTAATAATCTAATAATCGAATCTGCTTCTTGATTGTGTGAATGATATTCAAGTTTACTGTACTTCAGACTTTCAGACGTCCAGTCATAGTCGGGTTCAGTGTGTCTTTATAGCATCACCAAATAAAAATGCAAAACTTTTTCAAACTGAATTGCCCAAACACTCCAGCTGTCTGTCATTGGTCAGTCAAACTCATAGTCCCGCCCCAAACTCACATCATTGGTTGAGCCAGAAGTTGACATGTGATCCCTCTCACACTGTCAGTATCAGCATTACCTGTCCACTGCCATAACTGGTTATTATAAGCATGTAAACAATCACCACAGGCGTTTATTAGTCACAGTATGACTACAGATTCAGACAGAGCCAATATAAACAGAAAAAGACAGCAGCAAATTACATTTACAGAACAAAAGATCACATTCTGAATATATGGGCTGTGTGTGAAGCAGAAGTGATGGCTTGTATGTGATTGTTCGCCAGAATAAAGGGCTTTTTATCATTCGCTATGGGACAATTATGAAGTTAACTATAATTTTTCGACAGTGATTAACTGAAGCTCATGCAGAAATGTTAAATGATAAAAAGCCCTTTATTCTGATGGACAATTGTTCAACCCTTAACGCTGTATAAGGACTCAGAGGATAAAGGGCCTGAACAAACTTTGCATTTCATTCATTTTTAAACTCATTTGAAACAGGACTTTGTCAAAGAAATAGTCCAACCAAACATGGATATTTTGTCATAATTTACTCATGTCGTTCCAAACCTATTTGACTCCAAAACCCACTTGGTCACATCTTTAATATCATTATTAGTCACTAATGAGACACTTTAACGGCCCTTGAGAGCTTTAATTCTGTTGTTTTTTCATGCTGGATCCAGGAGAAACTCAATCACACTCGTTCTTCACTAAAGCACGGCTTCCCTCGGCTCTCATCACGATCGGCTTCAGATATACGACACATCAAGCTGGATAAAAGTGTGTGTGAAGCAGAGAAGTGATTCTTTATCTCTCTGTTATCATCATTCATCTCCACATTCATCGTTCAGGTTCTCTGTAACTTTAGAACATGAATATGTTCATACTCAGATACTTCAACTTTATTAATTATAATCTGATTATTTAATTATTTATAATCTGAAAATGACTTAAAAGTTAATTTTCATATTTGATCCATCTTTTGAAATGCTGACATTATCAAACTGATCTGTGCATTTTGATCAACGTCAATATTCACCCAATATTCAGATTTGCTATCAACATATGAGTTATTAAACTATCAAAATAAATACTCATAAAAGAGTGATTTCACTCCCTTAAAAGTGACCTCAGAAATTAGTCCTGCACACAAGAGCGCTTTAAAGACAAAAACCTCACAAATGTCTTAAAATACATAATCTGAACAATGTTTTGAGGTGTGGTAACTGTGGTATAAGCGGAATAATTGACTCCGGGCCGTTGAATTACTGAAAAATAATGCACACGCAATGTGTAACGGCATTACCACCTCAGGCATGCATTATTTTCTAATAATTCAATGGCCAGTCAATTATGCCTTACTTATTACAAATTAAATTAAAATTTTTTTTTTTAAAACCAAACTACTCAAAAAGTGAAAGCATGATATGAAATATACCAAAGCTTTATTAACAACTTTCAAAAAATGTTTCCAGTATACAGTTAATATCAAATAAGTTAATTTAAGCACACAAATCTCTTTATTTCATGAGAATGACTCTTATATGTAAATTCATTATGTTAATGAAGCTAAAGTGACACGGAGTTGAATTGACTGAACAAACGGATCTTTTAAATGTGTTCTTTTTTCTCTTAATAAGGAGCAGATCCCGGTGCCGTGTTTCTCCATATGAAGTGTTTTTACACTGTGACCCACTGACGCTGCAGATGATCTCTGATGAACGTGTTCCTCTAATGACAGGAGAAGCTTTAATTATCACCGAAGGTTGAGTAACACAGTCCAGGGCCGCTCCACGCTCAATGCTCCTCTTTGTTCGGCTGAGTCTTCACGTCTCTCTGAAGCGCCGGCTCGAGTTTCAGCTTGGAGAAGATCTCAGAGGATCTGGAAGAGTTTTCAAAGAGCCGGCCGCCATATCGTCCTCTCAGAACACACTCCTCTACAGATGCAGATACAGCAGTGTATTCACCCCTTCCTGATCCTGAGAGACATTAGTTAGGAGACTGAAGATTCACCTCTCAGCTACACACACACAGAACTAAACTAAATGATTCTGATAAAGGAACAGGGTGATGTTTCATTACTTTCAGGAGGAGTTCATCCAAAAATCAATGGCATGAGGGTGATTAAATTATGTATTTCTCACATTATCACAGTTTATTAGCTATAGGTTGGAAAATGGTAATAAAATATGACAAGAGCTCAGAGATCCACTGGTGGACGATCACACGTTGATCTGATTGGTTACAAGGTAGTTTGTGACGTCAGAAACACCAGCGATTTCAAAGCGTGTGTTTGAGACTGTCTTTGGTTCACTGCAGTTTTAAGGAGGAAATACTCAGCAATGCTGTCGACTTATGAACTTACACATGATTTAAGCATATTAATAACACCACATAGACACATAAACAACATTAAAAGCTGGATGTTCACCACAGGGGGACGCTAACTACAGTAGTTAGTTGGCTATCTAAGGTATAGAACGAAAAAGGCATTTGCTGTGAGTATATCAGGGCCTATTTGATGATCATCTTGCGATTGTTGAGCATAACTGGTGATCAATAATATTTAAAGTCAGAAGCTTGATGTAAGATCTCAAACCGCTGGTTCTGCTCGGGTATTTTGTGGGTAGTTACTGTCATGGAAATGTTTTTATTCATTGTTTTATTAGATTAATGATATTTTCCTATAAGAAATCATGTATTTTTCCTAATAAGGTAGAGGAAGGTTCAACTGGCATATTGTACTATCGAAATGACTGGAATTCACCCGCAAAATTTCGTAAAATATCAGTAATGTGATCACACCTTTATAATTGTGAACGGGCCTTAAAGGGACAGGTCACCCTAAAATGAAAATTCATCATTTACTCACCCTGGTGTTGTACTAATGCAGAATGCAAATCTTTATTTTTTCAGACCACAAAAGGAGAATTTTTAACAAATGTCCGGCATAAACTCATCCATATAATGGCAGTGAATAGAGACCAGTGTCAAGCTTTTTTAAAAAAGACGTAAAAGTAACTCAGAATGATCCTGTGTTATTCACTCTCAGAAAAAAAAGGTACAAAAGCTGTCAGGACATTATCCTTCAAAAGGGTTCTAATGTACCATTTAGGTACTAATATGTACACTTTTGGTACTAATATGTACAGTTTTGGTACTAATATGCACACTTTTGGAACTAATATGTACACTTTTGGAACTAATATGCACACTTTTGGTACTAATATGTACAGTTTTGGTACTAATATGTACACTTTTGGTACTAATATGTACACTTTTGGAACTAATATGTACACTTTTGGAACTAATATGCACACTTTTGGTACTAATATGTACACTTTTGGAACTACATTTACATTTATTCATTTAGCTGACGCTTTTATCCAAAGCGACTTACAATTGCTATATGTCAGAGGTCGCACGCCTCTGGAGCAACTAGGGGTTAAGTGTCTTGCTCAGGGACACATTGGTGTCTCACAGTGGATTCGAACCCGGGTCTCTCACACCAAAGGCACTTGTGTACACAAAATATGTACACTTTTGGTACTAATATGTACACTTTTGGTACTAATATGTACACTTTTGGTACTAATATGTACACTTTTGGTACTAATATGTACACTTTTGGTACTAATATGTACACTTTTGGAACTAATATGCACACTTTTGGTACTAATATGTACACTTTTGGTACTAATATGTACACTTTTGGAACTAATATGTACACTTTTGGAACTAATATGCACACTTTTGGTACTAATATGTACACTTTTGGTACTAATATGTACACTTTTGGAACTAATATGCACACTTTTGGAACTAATATGTACACTTTTGGAACTAATATGTACACTTTTGGTACTAATATGTACACTTTTGGAACTAATATGCACACTTTTGGTACTAATATGTACACTTTTGGAACTAATATGCACACTTTTGGAACTAATATGTACACTTTTGGTACTAATATGTATACTTTTGGAACTAATATGCACACTTTTGGTACTAATATGTACACTTTTGGAACTAATATGCACACTTTTGGTACTAATATGTACACTTTTGGAACTAATATGCACACTTTTGGAACTAATATGTACACTTTTGGTACTAACTAATATGTACACTTTTGGAACTAATATGTACTAATATGTACACTTTTGGTACTAATATGTACACTTTTGGTACTAATATGTACACTTTTGGAACTAATATGTACACTTTTGGTACTAATATGTACACTTTTGGAACTAATATGTACACTTTTGGTACTAACTAATATGTACACTTTTGGAACTAATATGTACTAATATGTACACTTTTGGTACTAATATGTACACTTTTGGTACTAATATGCACACTTTTGGTACTAATATGTACACTTTTGGTACTAACTAATATGTACACTTTTGGAACTAATATGTACTAATATGTACACTTTTGGTACTAATATGTACACTTTTGGAACTAATATGTACACTTTTGGTACTAATATGTACACTTTTGGAACTAATATGCACACTTTTGGTACTAATATGTACACTTTTGGTACTAATATGTACACTTTTGGTACTAATATGTACACTTTTGGAACTAATATGCACACTTTTGGAACTAATATGTACACTTTTGGAACTAATATGTACACTTTTGGTACTAATAACTAATATGTACACTTTTGGAACTAATATGTACACTTTTGGTACTAATATGTACAGTTTTGGTACTAATATGCACACTTTTGGAACTAATATGTACACTTTTGGTACTAATATGTACAGTTTTGGTACTAATATGTACACTTTTGGTACTAATATGTACAGTTTTGGTACTAATATGCACACTTTTGGAACTAATATGTACACTTTTGGAACTAATATGCACACTTTTGGTACTAATATGTACAGTTTTGGTACTAATATGCACACTTTTGGTACTAATATGTACACTTTTGGTACTAATATGTACACTTTTGGAACTAATATGTACACTTTTGGTACTAATATGTACAGTTTTGGTACTAATATGCACACTTTTGGAACTAATATGTACACTTTTGGTACTAATATGCACACTTTTGGTACTAATATGTACAGTTTTGGTACTAATATGTACACTTTTGGTACTAATATGCACACTTTTGGAACTAATATGTACACTTTTGGAACTAATATGTACACTTTTGGTACTAATAACTAATATGTACACTTTTGGAACTAATATGTACACTTTTGGTACTAATATGTACAGTTTTGGTACTAATATGCACACTTTTGGAACTAATATGTACACTTTTGGTACTAATATGTACAGTTTTGGTACTAATATGTACACTTTTGGTACTAATATGTACAGTTTTGGTACTAATATGCACACTTTTGGAACTAATATGTACACTTTTGGAACTAATATGTACACTTTTGGTACTAATATGTACAGTTTTGGTACTAATATGCACACTTTTGGTACTAATATGTACACTTTTGGTACTAATATGTACACTTTTGGAACTAATATGTACACTTTTGGTACTAATATGTACAGTTTTGGTACTAATATGCACACTTTTGGAACTAATATGTACACTTTTGGAACTAATATGCACACTTTTGGTACTAATATGTACAGTTTTGGTACTAATATGTACACTTTTGGTACTAATATGTACACTTTTGGAACTAATATGTACACTTTTGGAACTAATATGCACACTTTTGGTACTAATATGTACACTTTTGGAACTACATTTACATTTATTCATTTAGCTGACGCTTTTATCCAAAGCGACTTACAATTGCTATATGTCAGAGGTCGCACGCCTCTGGAGCAACTAGGGGTTAAGTGTCTTGCTCAGGGACACATTGGTGTCTCACAGTGGATTCGAACCCGGGTCTCTCACACCAAAGGCACTTGTGTACACAAAATATGTACACTTTTGGTACTAATATGTACACTTTTGGTACTAATATGTACACTTTTGGTACTAATATGTACACTTTTGGTACTAATATGTACACTTTTGGTACTAATATGTACACTTTTGGAACTAATATGCACACTTTTGGTACTAATATGTACACTTTTGGTACTAATATGTACACTTTTGGAACTAATATGTACACTTTTGGAACTAATATGCACACTTTTGGTACTAATATGTACACTTTTGGTACTAATATGTACACTTTTGGAACTAATATGCACACTTTTGGAACTAATATGTACACTTTTGGAACTAATATGTACACTTTTGGTACTAATATGTACACTTTTGGAACTAATATGCACACTTTTGGTACTAATATGTACACTTTTGGAACTAATATGCACACTTTTGGAACTAATATGTACACTTTTGGTACTAATATGTATACTTTTGGAACTAATATGCACACTTTTGGTACTAATATGTACACTTTTGGAACTAATATGCACACTTTTGGTACTAATATGTACACTTTTGGAACTAATATGCACACTTTTGGAACTAATATGTACACTTTTGGTACTAACTAATATGTACACTTTTGGAACTAATATGTACTAATATGTACACTTTTGGTACTAATATGTACACTTTTGGTACTAATATGTACACTTTTGGAACTAATATGTACACTTTTGGTACTAATATGTACACTTTTGGAACTAATATGTACACTTTTGGTACTAACTAATATGTACACTTTTGGAACTAATATGTACTAATATGTACACTTTTGGTACTAATATGTACACTTTTGGAACTAATATGTACACTTTTGGTACTAATATGTACACTTTTGGTACTAACTAATATGTACACTTTTGGAACTAATATGTACTAATATGTACACTTTTGGTACTAATATGTACACTTTTGGAACTAATATGTACACTTTTGGTACTAATATGTACACTTTTGGAACTAATATGCACACTTTTGGTACTAATATGTACACTTTTGGTACTAATATGTACACTTTTGGTACTAATATGTACACTTTTGGAACTAATATGCACACTTTTGGAACTAATATGTACACTTTTGGAACTAATATGTACACTTTTGGTACTAATAACTAATATGTACACTTTTGGAACTAATATGTACACTTTTGGTACTAATATGTACACTTTTGGTACTAATATGTACACTTTTGGTACTAATATGCACTTTTGGAACTAATATGTACACTTTTGGTACTAATATGTACACTTTTGGAACTAATATGTACACTTTTGGAACTAATATGCACTTTTGGAACTAATATGTACACTTTTGGAACTAATATGTACACTTTTGGTACTAATAACTAATATGTACACTTTTGGAACTAATATGCACACTTTTGGAACTAATATGTACACTTTTGGAACTAATATGTACACTTTTGGTACTAATAACTAATATGTACACTTTTGGAACTAATATGTACACTTTTGGTACTAATATGTGCACTTTTGGAACTAATATGTACACTTTTGGTACTAATATGCACTTTTGGTACTAATATGTACACTTTTGGTACTAATATGTACACTATATGTACACTTTTGGTACTAATATGTACACTTTTGGAACTAATATGTACACTTTTGGTACTAATATGTACACTTTTGGTACTAATATGTACACTTTTGGTACTAATATGTACACTTTTGGAACTATGCACTCTTTAGATACAAAGGTGTACCTTTTGAAAAGCCACAGTGACAGCTTTTGTACCTTTTTTTCTGAGAGTGAAAATTTATCGCAGTGTTCAAGGCTTTACGACAGGGTTTGGTGAAAAACAAACCAAAATTTAATGTATTATTAAATGAAAATCCTGACCATAACTGTTGATCTTCTGCGTGTTCATGAGACTTTTCAACACGACATGAAATACAATCCATGTACTTTCTTCTCTGATGTACAAGAAGTTGTCAGGAGAACCAGATATCCGGTCTGGAGATATTTAACTCGGTGAAGAAAGTTGTTTGAGGATTTCTAGGAACTGTATTTCATGTTTTTTCACAGAAGGTCAGGATTATATTTTTGTTAGTTTTTCACTAAACCCTTTCATTTGGAATACATAAGACATACGTATATGGCATTGGATCGTTCTGTGATATCGTTGCGTCTTTTTTTAAAAAGCTTGATGCTGGTCGCTATTCACTGCCATCATATGGACATTTTTACCAAAAAAATCTCCTTTTGTGGTCCAAAAAAAAAAAAGATTTGCGATGCTGCATTAGTACAACACCAGGGTGAGTAAATCATGACTTTATTTTTATTCAAGGGTGAACTGTCTCTTTAAGACTCTCACCAGCCTGACTCTAGGAGACACGACCAACAGAGAGACGTGAAGTTAACAGGAGTTTGAGGATAACCTCTCCTCTGCGGCGTCTGGCACGGAGCCGCTTTAATCTGAGGTGCTCTGGTTTCATTTCCATTAATCTAAGAGGGCTCACAATGTGATTAAACCCCTAACAACTTCCGTACCTGCAGATAATCAGAGATCTGGAGTATCAGTGTTTCAAAGCCCACTGCAGGAGAACAAGGCATGTGTTTTCCTCAGACGTGCAGGACGGGAAACTTTCTGAGGAATCGCTACCAGAACACGTTTCTGATCTCCTCAAACAGCGAATGTCAAGATGCGCTTGTGTTTTACAACCAGAGTTGGTGTTTTTAACTAAACTAAAACTATTTCGCCAAATGAATAAAAGCTGAAATAAAACAAATATATATATATTAAATGCAAAACTGTAACTATCATGATCTTTGAGAAGGTGTTTTGTCATTGGCTGAATCTAAACTATTATGTAAAAAAAACTATTATGCAAGTTGAATAAAAGCAAGCAAATTTTCTTTATATAGCACTTTTCCAAACAAATCAATGCAGTTCAAAGTGCTTTACAGGCAAAAAAAGAGAAACAATACAGTAGATAGTAGACCCAGTAAGATACAAAAATAAGAATAAAGTTTATAAGGATTTACTAAGACATACAATAACTAAAAATGAAGAAAAACATATGAAATATATAAAAAGCATTATAAGATATTACAGGAAGGCCAGACTAAAGAAAAAAAAGCTGACATGACACAAATATATAAACTAAATGCAAAACTGTAACTATCATGATCTTTGAGAAGGTGTTTTGTCGTTGGCTCTGAACATGTTGACTTGACTTGTATCAGCAAATATTTACAAACCCCAGCGCTTTCGCAGACGCTCTCACACACATTAGTTTGGTGTTTGCATGGTGGAAGGACTTCCTCTGAAACCACAGGACAAACAAATCACATGCAATATTTTTTTTTATTAACATGCGGCTACTGTCTGGCAGAAGTCAGTGAAATAAGGGTCTTGTGAAATCACATTTGTAAAAATAGTCACAAACTGTGCAAAATAATGATATAATGACAGAATAATGACAAAAAACTGCAAAATAATGACAACTGAGTTGCAAAGGGAAGATTGAGACCAATGCAATAGCACTGATTTGAAGAAGCTGATTAGTTGTTGCGGCTTACCTTAGACACATCAAGTTCTTCAAACTCTTGCTTTATATGGCTCTCCTTCAGCGTGCATCTGTGGGATTTTTTCACTGACTGTGAAAATGGTGCATTTGATCAAAAAACATGATCAGGGGAATCACTCAAACGCTGCACAGGTTCGACTCTAATACAGCTGAAGGCTTCATCACATCGGCTTTTGCAATTTCATTTTATTTTATTAAAGATAGGGTAGGCAATCTTCAGATATAGGCTAGCATTAGCAATAGCGAGCTAGCTTTGAAAGGATGAGATCCCGCCCTCTCTCTTAGGGCCTGTTTACACCTGGCTTTTACTGATCGGATTTATCAAAACAATTCCATTGGTCACCACACTTGGTCACATAAATGTGTTTTCGCAAAAATCTCCAATTCCTATATTAATCCTATATTGCAAACACTAATTGCTAATTTGATTATAAAGTATATTTGAGACTCTGACTGTGAGACTATAGTTTGAATTAATCATTTTTCTTTGCACGACACATTGACATTACAGCACAGAACGGCTCTTTCGTTGTTATCCTGAACATTGTATAAGCATTCGTTTCATGTGTCACTGATTGGACGAGAGGCTCTCGGGAGCGTAAACGTCAAGCACTTTAGATTTTCCCGGCAAAAATCCTTCACACAAAAATAAGGCTTTCATTGACAACCTTGGAAGTCGAGCGAAGGTCTCGTTTTTTAAGTTCTGTTAAAAGCTGTTCACAAATTGGCAATAAAAAAGCGAGTAATGCATGAAAATTCTAACATAAACCCATTTTAATGAATTGTTCGTCTTATATTTTCATTATTGTTAGCCAGTTTGTAAGGTGTCCTTGTTGGTAAGAATAAAAGGCATTATTGTATTCTTTATCACTGCATGGCAGCAGAAACACTGAAGAGTATTAACTCAAAACTGCATTAATACAGTATTTATATTCAGCCTGTTGACTGTGTTTGTGCGTTCTGTATATCGACTGGAGCCGCATGTGTTTGGCCTCGAGCTCGACCGCATGACGACATCACAGAACCCCCCCCCCCCCCCCCTTCAAGTCTCGTCTCTTCCACTTTTCCACAGACAATTAAAAACCACAAGCCTCTGAAGCCCCTCTAATGAGAGTCTAATCCTCCCCATGATGCAAAGCATGTTCTCCTCCGTCCCCGATGACTCCAGATGCCAAACACTCCCAGTATCTTCTTAATATAGCGGTTTACATGCAGAGACATGCTTTTTTATACATGAATGTATGTATATGAATAATAATGCTTCTACTTTTTATAACAGATAAAATAAGTGATAAGTGAATTGATGCATTTTGAATAGCATACTTATTTTAGTACCATTTATAGACATTTTGTTTAGATTTGATATTAGATTTTATTTTAATCTTAAAGTTTTTGTAATTTTTTGGTGCGTTTTTGTAATTTTTATTTGTTTTTCATGAAAATGAGAAATAAAATAAGTTTGTTTTTATATATATTTTTTTTACATTTTATTTTAGTTAATGTTTATTTCTCTTAAGTAGTGAAAATGTTTCTTAGTTTTAGATGATGATAGCTCTCATAATACTTGAAAAATATGAGGAAAAAAAGGGATAGTCCCAGTTTCAGTCAGTAAACGAACACATTCCTGTTACCAAAGATTTTTAATGGACACTGCCATTATGGAAGTCTTCATCATGAAAAACACTCATTTATAAAACAAACATCACAGTTACTGGCAGCCTTCGAATGTTAAAAAAAGAACAGAGTGACCGAACTATACAAGCAAACGCACGTCAAATAATCCCGTGCGCTACAAGAGACATTAAAAGAGTCCTGTTAAATTAAAAATAGGTTAATAGTAGATGTGGGATACCTGTACGGAAAGAGAAAATAACCTCAAATGACATTAATAAAGGAGAAAAACAGCATCCACAGGTGAGACGTGATGAATATTCACGCTCGTGTTTTCAGTTCGGTTCCTCACAGTGGCGTTTGACTGGATTTAAACGCTTGAATAGCATTGGTTGTCCTGAAAGGAGAGAAACGAACACATTTATCATCAGCGTTTCTCAGATGAACTCTCCTCTGAACGGAAGCCCGTGGCGGTTTTGCTGTTGCCAACGGCGACGGAGACGGCAGAGAGTTGAGTCTCTCAGGTCCTCAAACTCGGAGAAGCCCAACTGATTCAACAGCTCATAAACTCCAGCCTGAGACGCCACCTGAACACAAAACACACACACACACACAAAATTTATTCAGTGTTGGACTGGATTGTGTGCTATTCCTCTTCCTGTCAGTCAGAGTCTAATTCAAGTGTGGCCAGTTCAACTCGTAGTCTGATTCACGAGGACGAATGTTAAACTGGTAACGGTTCTGGGACCCTGAGAGTCGTTCGGGCCGGTGAACTGGTGACATCTGGTCCTGACGGGGTAAAACAAGCCACACACATGAACACACACACACGAACACACACACACACACACACGAACACACACACACACACAGTATAAAGCAGCACTGCAGGCCTGTTTACTTTGGCTCTGTTGATTCAAGAGCTGGTAAAACTCGCTGAAAAAGTCAAGGCCACAGAATGAGAAGAGAAACTACAGGGGTCACGACCCTGAACCTCTGAACTACACATCCATCATCTGTTTATATCTGTCCATCCATCCATCCATCATCTGTTTATATCGGTCCATCCATCCATTCATCCATCCATCCATCCATCATCTGTTTATATCTGTCCATCCATCCATCCATCCATCCATCCATCCATCCATCCATCCATCCATCCATCCATCCATCCATCCATCCATCCATCCATCCATCCATCCATCCATCCATCCATCCAACAGAGCACCATAACATTAGCTAGTAACGCAGTATATAAAGACATATATGTGACTCTGGACCACAAAACAGTCACATGGGTAATTTTTTTTAAATTGAGATTTATACATCATCTGAAAGCTGAATAAATAAGCTTTCCATTGATGTATAGTTTGTTAGGATAGGACAATATTTGTCCGAGATGCAACTATTGAAAATCTGGAATCTGAAAAAAAAAATTGAAACATTGAGAAAATCCTCTTTAAAGTTCTACATTTATGTTGGCGATTGTGCTGCATTCACTCACAGAAATAAATGTTTTATATATTTACGGTAGGAAATGTACAAAATATCTTCATGGAACATGATCTTTACTTAATATCCTCATGATTTTTGGCATAAAAGAATAATTTTGACCATACAATGTATTGTTGGCAATTGCCACACATATACCCGTGTGACTCGAGACTGGTGACGTGATCCAGGGTCACATATGAGCTTCAAACTTTAAGACTTTGAATGTTGATTTGACCAAGTTTAACAGCTTACAGTTAGGCTATGTCTACATTAATGAATACATTTGAAAACTCAGGCCTGAAAACGCTAAATTCACCTTCACAGCGCATGTGTAAACCCTCACGAAAGCTCACTGAGACGATACAGACTGAAAAATAAATGATGAATTTATCACGCAATTCCTCTGGCAGGATAATTTTATTTTTACAAAATATCTCGGCATCACTGAAGCGTCCGGGTCGCACTCACTCACCATTACGTGTTCGGTCTAAAACTGCTCTCAGCAAATGTGACTAAAATTTCGGTCATGTTTGCAGGACTGTGATGTGAAGAGTGAGCGAAGTAACATATTTTAGCAACAGTGTGAAAGTGAAAAGCACATAATACCGCTATAAACATGAAGATCCATTGGTACAATATGCATCACGCCTAAACTTACGTCATCGTTTTCAAATGTCTGCGTTTTGACGGTCCATTATACAATGCGAAAACGACCTTTTCAAAGTTATCCACTTTGGAGAGTGTTTTCATTAATAAAAACGCCGTCTCAGTGTGGACAGAAGGCCAAAACACAGAGAAAAATATGCGTTTTCAAATGAAGTTTGAACAAACTTCGACAAACTTTACTTTTTTAGTCACACGCGGTTAGCATCTGTGTTTTCATTCTGAGAGCTGTAGTCCAATCATAAATGAGAGTTGCTGACGCACAGCTGGATTGAGGTTAACACTCGAGATACCCATGATTCCCTGCGTCAGGTGCGAACGGGATCTGGATCGACTCCCACCGGCAGCTATAAAAGTAACAAACACTGGACACAAAGAGGAAAGAGCGCAGACAAACACTCGGCTCCAGTAAAACGACAGAGAACGCAGATGTTATGAGCGCAGAACCCCATCCATCATCCTCTGCTGCTCTTTAGCCAGAGAAATCCTGACAAACACACGATATTAGCAGCTGTAAATCTCCAGACAAGCACACTGTCTGCACACACACACACACACACAGTGATACAGTGTGAATATCACCTCAAACACTGATCACATGACCTTAAAAGGTTCAAACAAAAAAAAGGAAAGAAATTCTGGCATCATTAGCCGCGTTTCCATTATCCTTCAAACTGCGCAAATTGAAATTGCGAATTGAAAATACACCCAATGGAAACACGTCACGCTCGCATGAGGAGGTTTTTCAGGCAATTCGAAAAATAAATATTTCGCAAAACTGCAATGGAAACAGTTTTTGTGCATTTACAGGTCACCTGACGCAGATGACGCGGTGTGTTTGGACAGAATACGAGACACAATTCTTTATTAAATTCATATAAGACAAAAGAATTACAGGAATAATGGATTCTAAACCTCAAATAAATGCCACAATCAAGACCTGGAAGCAGATCTGAGGGAGAAACACCCAGAAACTCCTCATATGAGTCGCTCACAGTATAATAAGGGTCGTTCGTTACCATTAATGACTGGAAAACACACACACATCTCCTTCCATTAATAATAATGGCCAGTGCAGTGGCTGGGATACAGTACAGAAACACACCAAAGTCCGATACCATGATTTTTGGAATGATTTTACTTATCGCAAGAGAAAAAAATTAAGTTTTAGTCGCATAACATCGGTTTATGGAAACACCGTCATTTCGCGATAGTTTTTTGTCGACATTTAGAGAAAAAAAATAGAAAAAAAAATTGCAAAAAAGAAGGGAAAAAAAATAGCAAAAGTTTTGCTCAAACCTGTACTGGAATCGTGCCTGTAACAAAATACGTTCTTCAGTTTGTCTTTCACAGAAGAAAATACACATGTCATACAGGGTTGAAATGACATGAGGGTGAGTAAATGATGATAGAGTTTTTATTTGTGGGGTGAACTATCATTTTAAGGTCAAAATAATAAATCCTGACCGCTCTTTCCTTTTCATAATCATTTGTAACCATCAGTCCAGTTTAACCCTGATGCTGATGGGTAAATCGAACTGCACATATGCACTTATACCGACCTCAAACACCCTGCGAATGTTCTGGCTAGAGACGAGTCACTGAGAGAGGGGTCAGAAACAAGCAGTGACCTTTGACCCTGGTGGACCGATGACCCGGTCAACATGATGAACGTCGCTGAAGGAGAGAAACAAACATTTCCAGGACTCACGGTTCTTGATTTTCAACGTACTTCAAAAGGGATTTTATAAACCAGACTGAACTTGAGTCTATCAACAGTCTTTAGACTATAACAAAATTGCTCATAATTTACAGCTTAAGTTGAGCCACATAGAATTCAAACACTAATTGCTCAAACTCTACTGACATTATTGAAAAATGCAATTGCAATAATATGGTTGAATCTCTGTAAGTGTTGTGGGCTTTACACATGGGCTTTAAACTTGACAATCACTTGACCAATCACAACACACTGCTCCAGCCGACCAATCAGAGCACAGTGTGCTTTTCAGAAGGAGGGGCTTCATAGAGACAGGAAGTAAACAGAGCGTTACTGACAGACTGGGAAGAGAGGAGCCGCAACAATGGAGAATATGAGGAGAATAATCAACATTCAAGCTGGAAAACCTGTTCTAGTAGAGCCTGAAAACAACATCAAGACTTTAGAAAAGGGCATAATATGGATTTTAAGAACAAAAAAGTGCAGAAGGTCTCAGAAATGTCAAGAACCACCAAAATATTTTTTTAAAAACCACTGAATTATCCATTTAGCGTCCATCCAAAGCAAATCTTACAAATGATCAATAATTCACCATGAGCTGCTTTGAGGGAATGACATGATAACACTGAGCGACTCTCGACTCCTCACTGGACTGAGACTTCATTAGGTCTTATCTCTGCACGGCACATCGGCTCTTATCTGAAGAACTGGAAGAGGTAAAAGACTGAGAAGATCCACACTTACACTCAGTGAACCTCATCAGGGTTCACAGTCTGTCTCTGTAAATCAATTTTAAAAAAATGGTAATATCGACTAGAATAGAATCAAATCAGTCCATAGATGTGATTTAAACAAAATAATATTATTAAAAAAAGAATAATAATAATATAAAAAATAATAATTTCATGAGGTCATTAAATAAGATATGGTATTATATATTGGCCATCCCAAATTGAGCTCAATTAACAACATTTGTAGCTGTCGGTTTTATTTGACCATTAATATAGGTTTTTATTAATAATTTTATTTGTATATATCCTGCTATAATTTTAGTTAAAGTTTTAATAATTTTGTTTAAGTTTTAATAATTCATTTTATTAGGTCTATTAATTATTATTTTCGTTTTAGTTATTTTAGTACATCAATTTAAACTAAATGAAAATGAGAAATGTTGCCATCGCAATTAGTTGGAGCTCTATAATAATAATAATAATAATAATAATAATAATAATAATAATAATAATAATATTATACACATAATAACATATAATATTTAATAAGTTGAAGTTTCTATATGTATATTGCAAATGTATATGTCTATTTTGTTTTTGTGCATGTGTGTGTATATACAGAGAGAGATATATACATATTTTCTTTTGACCGCTTGTTGTGATTTTGAAATGCTTTAATATTTTGTTGTTCCTTTCCCTTCAATAAATATTTGATCACAAAAAAACAAAACAAAATAAGTTGGAGTTTCATTAAAAAAGGTTTTATATTTTAGTTTCAGTTAAAAATGATTTTATTTCAAGTATCGGAAGTTTTTTTTTTTATTGTTTCAAAGAAAATTATTTGTAAAAAAAAATATTTTAAATATTTCAAAATGCTATTGTGCACTTTCTGACTTGCACAGTATACAAGGGTTGTCTTTATTTGTATTTTTTCTTTTTTACTTATTAGATTTCCTGCGTTAATCTACAGCATGTCGATGTCGTATTTAATCGAGAACATTCCTCTCATCCGTGCCGAACTCTCGGCTATAGTCACATCAACGGGGTCAGAGCTTGCAGCCACAATCCAGACTGTGATTATCGATTAGACAGAGTTAGGCCAGAAATCAGGCCGGATGTTCTCTTGTGACATGACAGTGATGTTGACTGATGAGTTAATCAGAGATTGTTCTGGATTAGTCTAGTTCAACTGAGCATGTTTCTCTGCTGATAAAGGTGCGTCTCAGTGCATCAAATCTGAAGGTTCTTCTGCACCAAATCACACTGGGAAACAAAACTCGACTCAAGAACTGGCCTCTTTCAATCCTCCATCAGTCGCACTGTTCTGCGCAGGGGGGAAACACTCATTTGTTTGGAATGGCAGTAAATTCCAGTCTTTACCGTGAGCCGCAGCTGGCCTCAACACACACACACACACACACACACACACACACACACACACACACAGACAGAGACCTCATGAAACCCGACGTGTGAATCAGCGGCCTCGATGATGCTAGAATAAGCTTGTAAATTCCAGGG
The DNA here is from genome assembly GCF_949319135.1 of Squalius cephalus. NCBI lineage: Eukaryota > Metazoa > Chordata > Actinopteri > Cypriniformes > Leuciscidae > Squalius > Squalius cephalus. The sequence continues at coordinate 35,511,338 of NC_137140.1, forward strand.
TACGCGTCCAAATGAAGCGATGGCTACGGCTCGACAAGCACAGATTCACACGGGAGAAGAGAATTCACCACAGAACAATCAAGAAGAGCTTCTCCAACAGCTGGACAAATGCACACAACACATTAAAGCTTTAGTTTTCCTGGAGTTAACAGTTAAACTTCACTGCGGTTTGTGATGGACTTTCAAAATCAAGTTTGAAGTTGAAGCAAGATCAACACTAGGATGGGTGATAACATATTTACAACATTTATTGCAAATTTGGAGTAGAATTTGCTCTGTATTTGAGGTTTAAATAAGGGATGTTGTTAAAACAAACCTCACTAGTTCTGAAACAGCAAGGACCGATTATTCATGAATAAATAAATAAATAAATAAAAAAAAATAAAAAAAATCAGACCAACTGCTAAAATTAGTCAAGTCATTTGGAGACATTTGGAGACTATTTTAAGCAAAATGGTGGAAAGTCCATAAATACAAATCACTTGTAATGTGACATAATTGCTTATTACCTTTGACCATTAGGTGGCGCTGACATCAAATTGATCTGGTGTGGTCAGTGTTGGATTTCCCTGATGGCATTATGCCATCAAATTCGTTTCATCTATCGACACAAAATCCGTAACTTTTTGCCGGCATGGTGTGAAGATGATCTGATAAACGGTCTAAGAAGTTCAAAAAAGTCGTTTTTTAATGAAAATCAAAATGTTGGACAGGAATCTATCTTCTCAGCATGACCCAAGGAATCTATTTAGATCAGTTTCTTTACAATAGACACAATTAATTAAAAGCTATTAGCATTTTTTTTTTTTTTTTCATGGATTTTTCAGCACAAGATGGCGTTGTCTCTAAACTTTGAGCAGCTTCAGGGAATGGTGCCGATGGCACATACAGAGTTTCGTAACGATACACCAATGCGTTTGTATAGCAATTACAACAAAATTCAAAATGGCTAACATTGGAAAATTGGGTATCGTTGGGGTATCACGCTGCACCGAAACTAAAGAGGCCAGTTTTGTTATTTTTGGCTAAACCGTTTAGAAGTTATATGCAAAAATATATCCTTTTTTATATCTCCTGACCACTGGGTGACGCTGTGCTGAAACTGTGCAGATACTCTCAAGTCATAGTTGTCATAACAAACACTAAGTTTGGTCCGAATACGCTAAAGCATTGTGGAGACACAGCCTCATGTTCATTTTGGCGCGCTCTTCGTCGAACTCGTTCACGGTTTATTTGACTAATCAACTTGAATTCCATGTTTTTTTGTCAGCATGGTCTAAAGATAATCTGGTTAAATTTGTGAAAATTGGTTTAGGAGGAGTTCGAAAAAGTTTTTTTTGTAGGAATTTTGTTTCTAGCCTTTACAGTTCAAAAGTTTCAAAACCGTATGTGCATATTTGGACAGTTGGTGGCGCTAGAGAGATTGAGTTAGAGACTCCAAATTTGCAGACATGAATGTTGGGACTGTCCTCTATCAGTGTGCCAAATTTCACAACTTTTTACCAAATGCTTCTATGGGCTGCCATAGACTAAAAAGCAGC
>NC_137140.1:35517878-35525378 GCF_949319135.1 Squalius cephalus
TTGATTTTATACAACAGTTCAATAGATAAGATAATATTGTTATATTTTAGACATGATATTGTCTGCTTTTTTCTCCAAGTAAAACATTACTAATAAATCCAGAGCAGAAGTGTTGTGCGTCTCCGATCAACACACAGCCGTGTTTCGTTTCTGAATGAATCAGTGTTTTGAGCGAATCAATCGGGTGAACCAATGATTCAATGACTCATTCATAAAGAGAGCCATTTACTTAATTCCTGAATGAATCAGTGTTTTGAGCGAATCAAATGAATCAAATTAATGAATGAATGAATCATTTAGACTGTTAACGCCATATACTGGCAGTTTTAGTTTCTTATTTAGAGTATCATTTCATAAAAATCATATTTTGGGAACAGTTTGCCTAAAAATTTAAATTCTGTTTATTTATATTTACTCACCCTTGTGTCGTTTAGAACCCGTATGACTTTCTTTCTTTTGCAGAACATAAAAGATGAAGTTTTGGTCTGTAAAAATACCTAAATACCAATTCAGATGCAGCTTCTGAAAAATAATCATGGCTGATGTAATCTAAAAGATTATTTGTAATAAATTCTATGTTGAATCAGATAAAATATTTATTTCTAAAGCTACTTTTTGTAATGTGTATTTGATATTTTCCCTCATTTAACACAATAATGATCTTTAGGGCATAATTTCTCAGCCAAATTTGATGTGCGATTAATTAACCGGCACATCATGTAATTCATTAGATGCCCTAACATATATATCTCAAGCATGCATCAGCCAATCAGATATGCCGTACATTACAGTTATATGGTAAATGTTTAAAAGAGGAACAATTCACAGGACTCTCCAGGGTGACAGAATTTATGAATGAGAAGGCCAAAGTGTGAAGCTGAACCCCCTAAAGGTCAAAGGTCATGGGTAAGACTTCACATTGAAATGGGGCCTGATGCTAACTTGGAATATAAGTTATTCCATTTTTTATTTAAAAATGGAATAAAGAGGAATCTGCTGACAAAGCTGTAAGATCATTGGGATTGCACGAGATCACGTCTGCTTTAAAACGCATCAGCAGTCTGAAACAAATGCAAAAATACATCCATCACACGCATTCAATAAAAGAGATGCAACTCTCAAACAGAGCAGCGAGCTGAGAGATTTAACAGAGATTCCTTAATGTTTACCGCATCAGTGTGCGGTCTGAATTATAATGTTCGTTTTATCAGTCCTCACCTCTCTGCTCAAGTGTATTAAAGTTTTCCTGTACATTACAGATGAGATGAGGCAAACAGCCTCGCTGAGAGACGTGCGATTAGATCTCAGTGAGGATGAGCAGAGATGCTGGAAACGTGAGGATGAAGTCAGTCAGAGATATAACAGATCCCAGACCAAAACTTTATAAAAAGCTCAGGAATAAAAATGTCTCTACTATAAAGTCTATTCAGAACTTTAGTTATCTATACAAAATATAAATATAAATATAAATATAAATATAAATATTTATATATATATATTTATATTTATATATATATATATATATATATATATAATATATATATATATATATATATATATATATATATATATATATATATACAAAAAAAAAAAAACTAGAAATGAGCTAAATCTGACAAAACCTCACTTCGTGGCCATCCATTAGGTTTTTTTTGGAGTAAGTTTGCAAATAAAAAAACAATTCAAAAATAATAATTAAAAAAATCTGCCTATAAAAAGTGCCTTCCACAAAAAATGAGTTTGACATCTCTGGGTTTACATTAGTCTATGATCATTATAATTAGCTTTAAATGTTCATTATAATTAGCTTTTCAAAACAATAAAATGCAATAAAAATACAATAAAAATAAAGATAAAATTCAATAAAATAATTTCACAAAATTACAAATAAATAAAATGCAATAAAATAAAAACTGAAAACTATAAAATGCAATTAAATAAAAAAAAAAAAAAAAAACAGCCCTCTAAATAAAATGTGTTCAACAACTCTGGGTTAACAACGTTAGTCTACAGTCACCATAATTAGCATTAAATGGAAATTATACTTGGCTTTGCATAGAAATAAAATGCAATAAAATAAAAAATATTAAAGAAATGCAATAAAATAAAATGTAAATTAGATTAAATATAATAAAATGCAATTATTCAAAATAAAATTAAACATAATAATTTATTATAAAATTGCAAAAAATATTTAAATAAAATAATAAAAAAAAAAAAAAATTAAATTAAATTAAAATCAGCCCATAAAAAGTGCCCTCTACATAAAATATCTTTGACGACCCTGGGTTAGTCTACAGTCATTATAATTTGCTTGACATAAAGACAAAAGTCTATGATACGTCCTCATTTCGATGTGCGAGTTCATTCCTGCACCATCACTACCAGCTGTGCCCTGCACTCCCAAGAGCCTGTGAATACTGAGGGGATGGGAGCCTCACACACACACACACACACACACACACACACACACACACACACACACCGTCTGTATCATGATAGGACTAACGCCTGGAAGACATGTGTAAAGAATAGAGTCTCCACACACTCACACACACTCACTCACACACACTCACACACACTCACACACACTCACACACACTCACACACACTCACACACACTCACACACACTCACACACACTCACACACACTCACACACACACACTCACACACACTCACACACACTCACACACACTCACACACACTCACACACACTCACACACACTCACACACACTCACACACACTCACACACACTCACACACACTCACACACACACACTCACTCACACACACTCACACACACTCACACACACTCACACACACTCACACACACTCACACACACACACTCACTCACACTCACTCACACTCACTCACACTCACTCACACTCACTCACACTCACACAGCAGATGTTCATACCTCAAGATAGTGTAAATAAAAACAAAAAAAATCAACAGACACACACACACACACACACACGGCTGCTGTGTACTGCTTTTGTTCACTGATATGTGTGTCCACCCTCTCAAAATATTCTTCCTCCATAAAGACGCTTGCATGAAGCAAAATTCCCACATTCCTTCCGACAGGGTGAGAAAATGCACTCCAGATCCCAGATTCCCTCCGAACGGCATTATTCCCCCAAAGATGACTCTTCTGTCATCATTTACACTCCCTCAGGTCATCCCAAAACCACACGCCTTTTTATTTGATTTTATTCCAAACCAAAGGTGTAGATGTTAAGCAGAACGTCCATGCATGATGGTCGGTAAATGATTTTTGGGTGAAATATTCTTTTAAAAGAGCTTATATATGCGTGTCATTCATCATCCAGCACACAATAACATGAGATATAAGTGCATATGAACATTCACGAACAGACGAGAAAGATAAAGAGAGCCGCAGTTCAGCTCTTTAGTCAGGCCGGTATTCATAAGCATGAACATGCACAGACTCATACATGCACAAACATGAGCATGCATGCGTTTGCATATAGACTTAACCAAACATCTGAACACGCATGACTATATTCGTTTTTAAAGATCTTCAACATTTATTTCTTAGATGCATGAAATTAGATTTGTAGCCACATATGCATAAATTATCCATTAAAAAATAAACAAATATAATAATACTAAGCAACTATGGCACATGTGACACACACACACAGAGAGAGAGAGAGAGAGAGAGAGAGAGAGAGAGAGAGAGAGAGAGAGAGAGAGAGAGAGAGAGAGAGAGAGAGAGAGAGAGAGAGAGAGAGAGAGAGAGAGAGAGAGAGAGAGAGAGAGAGAGAGAGAGAGAGAGAGAGAGAGACGCTGCACGTGGCGGGAAACACATTCCTTCCATTCCAGAAAGAAAAATGTGCACGGAGATCTGGCGCATTAACTGGAAGAAGAGATGATGAACATTTTAATAGCACTTTCCCAGTTACCTCACTGAATCCCAGCCCGCGGAGAAAAATACAGCACGATTATGTCATGATTTATACATTTCCACTCCAGCTCACAGTCACAACAGCCAGAAAAATCAATCCAATCCTTCAAAACTGGAATTTCACGGGCTGGAATGCTGATAATCCGGACGGGAAGCGACTCGGAGTCAGTCAGACAGTATTTCCGGATAGAAATGAAAGATCAACGCAGAGCTTCTGTAACAGATTCACCGGCTTCAACTAAAGTAAATCAAAGTGTCTGAGATGTGTTCAAAGTTTGGGGTCGGTCAGATTGTTTAATGCTTATGAAAGAGTCTCTTCTGCTGCATTTATTTGATCAAAAATACAGTAAAAATAGTAAAATATTATTGTCATTTAAAGCAGTGATTTTATATAAGAATATATAGTAAAGTGTAATTTATTCCTGTGATCAAAGCTGAATGTTCAGCATCATTACTCCAGTCTCCAGTGTCACATGATCCTTCAGAAATCAGTATAATATGATGATTTGATGCTCAAGAAACATTTATGATTATTATCAAATACTATTTTTGTGGAAACTGTGATGCATTTTATTTGTCAGGATTCTTTGATGAATAGAAAGTTCAAAAGAACAGCATTTATTTGAAATGGAGAGCTTGTGTAACATTATAAACGTCTTTACGGTCACTTTTGATCAATTTAATGCAACTCTTAATAACAGTCCATTGTTCAGATTCTGAGGACAGTAACGACACTCAACACGCATCAGAACAACGAGACCGAACACACCAGAGGCTGTAATGTGGAAACTGTGTGTTTGTGATGTGAAATGGGCTTTTTATTGATGCTCAGGGACATTAACAAGTCGAAAAGAAACCAATTATCAGCACACAAAACATGGTGACGGGCCTGATGGGAAGCCTCGGCCATGAAAGGTGTTATTAGCCACATGACCTCTCATGAACAAACGGAGCTTTCTTTGTCCGCAGGGCTGATTTGGATCGGGATTGTTAGTGAGATTGATTTCTCCAAGAACAGAATCCGTAAACACACACCACACATCTGGTTTGGTCGTGTGTTCGATAACAGACTCACAAACTACAGCTTCCATCAAAACAACAGAGTTCGACAGGGTTCGGATGGACATATGCTACCAATTACAACACCGTCGAAGGGCCCGATTCAGTGAATTCTCTATTGTACTCTCTTATTGCCTTGAAGACGCTTGATTCAAGCACCATGTTCAAGAAAAAAATCTAAACTCTAAAGAAAATCTAAACTCTAAACTCGCTATAGTTTAGAAAATGGTATTAAAATATGAGCAGAACTCAGTTGATATTTGACTGGTTTTGTCCGTCCTTCTGTTAGACTGTCTCACACATGAATTATGTTGAATATCTGTCAGCTGTTAAATTTAACTACACAATTAGATAATACCAGTTTAGCTCAACCAATCACCAAGCAATGCTTCATTGTGTTCAGTCTGTGTGTAAAAAGAGCATTAGCGATTAAAGACAACACACTTCAGCAAAACATGATCAGCTCAAAGTGTCCCAATCATTTTTGGTCCCCAATTTTACTGGTAGTCACTGTATGAAGACTTATTGGGTATAATATGTCACAGTTTACTTTATTTTGCTCTCCTCACTTATAAATGAACTATAGTGTCCTGATCACACTAGTGAAACAATATCAAAAATGATATCTGGTGTCTGAATAATTTCTGGTTTGACTGTATATGAAGCTTTAAAGATGAAGTATGTCCTGTTCTGAACTTCGGATTGAATGATACTGTACACTGACTGGAGTTTATGCCTTTTTCTTTTGCATATTCCAGAAATCCTGCGGCTCATATAGAACTTTTTTTTTTTCCACCTCCATGAAGAAATGAGAGCCATCCATTACGTCACCTTGTTTATCTAAATGTGATGTAAGGTGAAGTTTTCCTTGCTTTACCCTGGGCAAAAAGCCATATGTTAACCATAGAGTTAAATTATATGCATTTATGTATCTAAAATGTGGAGTAAAAATGCTTTGTGTGTCAGCTGAACTCTAGGATTATAAGACAGATCTTCTGTACGAACTCTTCAGAGCTGTGGAAGTGTGAGCGTGTGCGGGCTGCTCTCTTTAAATCACAGCGCTGTGAACATGGGCCAAACGGCAGCACGTAAATCACAATCATATGTCAGCTGTTTGGACCCTCTCTCTTTCCGTAGAGGAGGACCTGAATGTGTGTGTGTGTGTGTGATATTTCTTAATGACTTTAGCAGACTCCAGAGCACCTCCACACGGATTTTCCAGCCACAAATACAAACGTGACGCAAACAGACAGCCAGAAACCATTGAGAAAGAGACACAACTACAGCACACAATCAGCGCTCTGTGCCGGCCTAATGGCTTACACACACAGCATGCATGCACACACACACACATCATGTATGCATATAGACAGACAGACACAGCATGCGTGCAAGAACAGACACACACCACATGTATGCAGACACACACACATATTTCATCCATGCACACAGACTTAGAAACACTCATTCACACACACACCACAAACAAGCATACACACACACAAACCCTCATGCATGCATAGACACACACATATAACATGATTGCATGCATACAGGCAGACACACACACAGCATGCATGCACACAGACACACAAACATCATGCATACAAACACACACACACACACACACAGAGAGCATGCAGACAGACAGACAGACAGACAGACAGACAGACAGACAGACAGACAGACAGACAGACAGACAGACAGACAGACAGACAGACAGACAGACAGACAGACAGAGCAGGCATGCATGCATACAGACAGACAGACACATATCATGCATGTACACAGACACACACATACAGTCTGGAGCACAAGGACACCTAGAGACACAGACACTTCATCTCCACTGTTTTCTGTCGTCCTTCAATCATTTCACGAGCTGTTTTCTGTGGACTCTCTTCAGTGACTCTGCATGATGCTCAAATATTAAATCACGCTTAAGGATTTCTGTCCAAACAAAACAGACAGAGCAAATCATTTCCATTCAGACTTCTGTGATGACATTTACGTAGTAAAGCCAAGAAAATTCCAAAACAAATTCAGCATGTTTACTCTGTTCTCAGCAACTTTCAAATGCAATGAATACAAAATCACGTATAGATATATTTATGTATATTTAATTATATTTACTGGGAACTATATTCTCACAAGGCGAAGCACTGCTACTTCTGCGGAGTGATTTGTGTAAATATGCATTGTGTTTCGAATAAAGCCTTAGTAATACCTTAAAATAACACAATACATGAACAATAAAAATCTTTTTTAAGCACAATCAATAATGTTGCATTAGTTATTTTGAAGGATGCATTCAAATCTTTACACAGTTTAACATGAAACGGGCGAAGCACTGCTACTTCTGCGGAGTGATTTACTCCACCTCTGAGCGAGCTCTGCTCCTCATCACAGGCTTCTCAGGCGCTGCGCTAATCACTCCGCAGAAGTAGCAGTGCTTCGCCTTCTGAGAATATAGTTCCCAGTATGTGTACGGTTAGAAGACGGCTGTGT
>NC_137140.1:35530378-35557878 GCF_949319135.1 Squalius cephalus
TTGACATATAAAGCGACCAATCACAGTTCTTGCATGCCATTTAGGGGCGGGTTCTGAAAAAGGTGAACATTTTGTTTGTATTTGAGTTTATTGCCATATTAGATTTAAAGGATACTACATGTCAGATATGAATCATCATCAAACATTTGATCAAATTCAGCTCATTAAAACTCTATAAATGTTTTCCTGGGTCCATCTTACAAAACAAGGCTTTCAAAGTTTGTCCTGATAAAGAGTTGCGATGGAAGTAACGACAGACACTTTCTTACGCATTGTGACATTGTGACAATTTAACATTTAAATTTAACAATCCTTTAATTTAACAGTAAAGGATTTAACATTTCCAGGTCAATAAAAAAAGTGAATCGTTCACAATCTTTTTGAATTGCATATAAATTCTCCTTTCATAAACAGACTAATAAACTTAACGTGATGCATAATTGTCCGTCATACATAAATGAAACCGGTACGCTTTCTGCACTCAAAAAATCATGCCACAGTATTTTATTACCCATGTGCATCCATTTAAATAATCATATTTTAAAATGCATGGATTTATTGATAGTAAATATATACGCCTGCTTAATGTGCATTTAAAATGCATTCAGTTTATTAGTATTATTACAGTTGCATTTCATTTATGCATGCATGAAGTTTATTAGTGGCAACACTTTATTTTAGTGTCCTTGTTACATATTACATTTATTTACCATAGTAAATTATGCATAATTACATGCAACTAACCCTCAACCAAACCCTAATCCTACCCTAACCCTATAGTAAGTACATGTAGTTGCTTAATATTACTCAGTACTTCAATATATAATTACACTGTAACAATGACACCTTAAAATAAAGTGTAACCGTTCATGTTAAAACTTTGTAATGCATACGGATGGAAATTGCATGCATCTTAACTTTAGGCCTAAATATTTTGTTGAATGTGTGACGAATCGCACGAATCGCTCTCCGTCAGCGACACAGTTATCTAAACCAGGAGCTGAGCAAAAGTGAAAGAATGACACGACAGAAGAGAGGGATTAGTGTTCGGGTTTCCACACGGGAAAAACAAATCCCTGGTCTCTCCTGCGGGATCTGAGACGGGCCGCTTTAGGAAGCCGAGCTGTAGTTCAGTTACTGTAATGACTGAACGGAGAAGGGGAAGAAAAAAAACGAGCTCGGGACAATGTGATCCATTGAGAGCAGATGAAGTGGCTCTCGCTGCACAAACCTGCATTGATGAGCGAGTCGCCCCTCGAGCTTTACATAAGAGCCGACACTCGAACCTGCGACAGACCTGACCCACAAACACAATTACACACACACACACACACACACACACACACATAACAACCCCTCCTCTTCACAAACGCGTCACGCGCATCTGTCAGTCATTAGGGTTTCACAGCTGGCTGCAGATCTTAATGCACGTGGAAAAGTTTGGATAAAACTCCTTCAAACTAACATTAGAGGGTTTTTCCCAGAATCCTTCTAAGGAAATCAAGGAGACTCTTGACATGTATGCTGCTTATATAAATGGAGACTGAAGTTGATTAGTGTCTGATTATGGGGTTATTGTCTAAATGTATTTATGGAGTGAAGAGACTGCCCTCTACAGGACACTCAGAGACGACACAAGAGTTCGGACACGTCATTAAATCTACATGTAAGAATAATAGTGAAGCCATGCAACATCTGGGAATGATGTAGCGATCAAAACATGAGACACAAATGAAAACTCATTAACCAAAATTCATGATAGGTGATATTAAACACTATTGAAGGAGGAACATGTGTGAGAAGCACTTTATGATGCTGCTTTACTGCTTCAATTAAATACAATAACAAATTTAGTGCACATATTTATAGTAAAATAAAGATCAAAATAAAATAAAACCATAATAAATAAATGAAAAAGTAAAAAAAAATAATAATTCAAATTAAAATAAAACCATAATAGATAAATTAAACTAAATAAAAAATAAAATACAATTTTGAACATATATTTAGAAGATTTTTAGTTTGTTTATTTTATCTAAAATAAAAAACTATGATCAATAAATAATACAAAAAATAAAATTTAAAATGAAATGAAATGAAATATTTGGTTTTATTTTATTTAAAATAAAATAAATAAAACTAATAAAAAAATAAAAACATTAAGAATAAAATAAAATGATTTTAGAATAGATTTTTAGTTGATATATTTGGTCTAAAATAAAATACTATAATAAATAAATAACAAAAAACAAAACAAATACATTTTAGAGCATTTAAAATAAAATTAAATTAAATATTTTGATTTATTTTATTTCATATAATATTATTAAAACTAATAAATAAATAAAATATTATAATAAATAAATAACTAAAAATTAAATTATATGATGTCATGAACCTCACAACGAAAAATTATTTCTTCTTCTGCGCTCACAGTATTAAGCCTGTACCCTGTACACACTTTGAACCAGCAAATCAGATCTTGTTTTTTCAAGAAAGCTCCTGCTGTTTTTGGATGGAGACTGAGACAAAACACAAGGACAGAATCTCTGAACCCTCACCTGTCTGATCTGAACCCTCACCTGTCTGATCTGAACCCTCACCTGTCTGATCTGAGCCCTCACCCTCACCTGTCTGATCTGAGCCCTCACCTGTCTGATCTGAACCCTCACCTGTCTGATCTGAACCCTCACCTGTCTGATCTGAACCCTCACCCTCACCTGTCTGATCTGAACCCTCACCCTCACCTGTCTGATCTGAACCCTCACCCTCACCTGTCTGATCTGAACCCTCACCTGTCTGATCTGAGCCCTCACCTGTCTGATCTGAGCCCTCACCTGTCTGATCTGAGCCCTCACCTGTCTGATCTGAGCCCTCACCTGTCTGATCTGAGCCCTCACCTGTCTGATCTGAGCCCTCACCTGTCTGATCTGAGCCCTCACCTGTCTGATCTGAGCCCTCACCTGTCTGATCTGAACCCTCACCTGTCTGATCTGAGCCCTCACCTGCCTGATCTGAACCCTCACCTGTCTGATCTGAACCCTCACCCTCACCTGTCTGATCTGAACCCTCACCTGTCTGATCTGAACCCTCACCTGCCTGATCTGAACCCTCACCTGTCTGTAGGTGCAGATGATGATCTGAACCCTCACCTGTCTGATCTGAACCCTCACCCTCACCTGTCTGATCTGAACCCTCACCTGTCTGATCTGAACCCTCACCCTCACCTGTCTGATCTGAACCCTCACCCTCACCTGTCTGATCTGAACCCTCACCCTCACCTGTCTGATCTGAACCCTCACCTGTCTGATCTGAGCCCTCACCTGTCTGATCTGAACCCTCACCTGTCTGATCTGAGCCCTCACCTGTCTGATCTGAGCCCTCACCTGCCTGATCTGAACCCTCACCTGTCTGATCTGAACCCTCACCCTCACCTGTCTGATCTGAGCCCTCACCTGTCTGATCTGAACCCTCACCTGTCTGATCTGAACCCTCACCCTCACCTGTCTGATCTGAACCCTCACCTGTCTGATCTGAACCCTCACCTGCCTGATCTGAACCCTCATCTGTCTGTAGGTGCAGATGATGATCTGAACCCTCACCTGTCTGTAGGTGCAGATGATGATCTGAACCCTCACCTGTCTGATCTGAACCCTCATCTGTCTGTAGGTGCAGATGATGATCTGAACCCTCACCTGTCTGATCTGAACCCTCACCTGTCTGTAGGTGCAGATGATGATCTGAACCCTCACCTGTCTGATCTGAACCCTCACCTGTCTGTAGGTGCAGATGATGATCTGAACCCTCACCTGTCTGTAGGTGCAGATGATGATCTGAACCCTCACCTGTCTGTAGGTGCAGATGATGATCTCTCGCAGGTGATAGTGCAGTGGCGTCATCGTCTCGCTGACTGAGTCCAAGGCCATGTCCACCTCACGCTTCATCCGGTGACCGTCAGGGAGCAGACGCACCAGCTTCATGACCACCTAAACACCGACACACACACACACACACACACACACACACACACACACACACAATTATTATTATTCTAAAACAGTTATTATTATTATGAAAATGGTCAAAGTGCAGAAGTGCATCACCTCAAACTCGCCCTTTGTGTATTTGGCATCAGGAACGCTTACGATTTCATCCTCGAAGAACTCTGGAAATCCCTGTCAAACAAACAAAAAATATATAAATATACTTTATTATTACTATTTACTACAGTAAAGCTGACCGAGTGGATCAGGTAATCCGAGCTGCTGTGAGTGAGTGGTTGCCAACTTCAGAAAAGAAAAATACGGGCCAATTGTGGTTCTTTACGTTGTGATTGGATGATGGTCTGATGCGCGTGAGGGAGCGCTGTGATTGGATGATGGTCTGATGCGTGTGAGGGAGCGCTGTGATTGGATGATGGACTAATGTCGTGATCATTCTCAAGTGTCGTGTTGCTGTTGTATCAGTCAGTGGTTAGATCAGCGTAGCAGTCAATAAACAGGACAAGGAAGGTCACGTACGGGACAAATAAATTAGGCCCAATATACGGGACGTCCCGACTAATACAGGACAGTTGGCAACCCTAGTGAGTGGAGGCGGGGCTAATTTGCATATTCATGGATCCACGTGTGCAAAATGTAAGCAAGGGTTTTGAGTTACATTCAAGGCATTAAGGAAAAAACTTTAAATATGTCATTTGGGTGATCAAAGAGGAATTTTAAGGGATAAAATTGACTAAATTATAAACATTAAACAATGTGTATAGTGAAAAGTGCTTGTTAATTTTTGTAAAAAGCAGCAGACGTACGTTGAAGTGCCAGAGCGTGAGGGCTGCGATCACCATAGCCGTGGTCGTTCGTCCTTTACCGTTCGAGCAGTTAAAGACGAACGCAGAGGACGAGTCTTCAGCGAGACGAGCCTTCATCGCCTCCAGCAGCCCGTCGAAACCCTGAACACACACACACACACACAACATTAATCAATGTGACCAAACAAAACTGATAAAGCAGACCAAGACATTCAGAAAATGCACAAAAGAAAGATAACAAAACTGTCAGGATGAACAGCAATAAAGCTGCTTTCACTGTAAGTATTCACGCTGAAGTCTATTACAGCATCATTTCACCCATAAATGACAATTCTATCGTCATTTTCTCATCATCATGACTTTATTTCTTCTGTAGAACAAAAAAGGAAAAATTTGGAAGAGTGCTCTTCGCATTTGACGCTAGGCATTAAACCTGGCATTCCTTTTGCATCTTATTTAATCATATTTTAATCTTTATCTGTGTATAATGACTTTAATATTTCATATGGACTACTTCAAGAAAGTTTTTTTGTCACTTTTACCAGTCTTGACAGTCTTTCAGGTTTCTTCAAAATGTTTCTGTGTTCCACAAAAAAAAAAAAAAAAAATTAAATAAAACAAAATAAAATAAATTAAATTAAATTAAAAGAAATATTAAAGAAAAAAAGAAAAAGAAAAAGAATTTAATAAAATATATTAAATAAAATAAAATAAAAATAAAACAAAACATTAAAATAAAATGAAATAAATATTAAATAATGTTAATAACAAATTTAAAATAAATAAATAAATAAATAAAATAAAAACATTAAAACAAAACATTAAAACAAAACAAAAATAAAATAAAATAAAATAAAATAAAATAAAATAAAATAACATTAGGGCGAGTTAATGACATTTCTGGGTGAAATATTCCGGTAAAATCTGAGATTACAGTGACTCTGATGAACGCTAGAGGGAGCCGAAGCTCTTTTCTCTGTCGTCTCATCAGCCTTTAGAACTGCATCTGAACGGAAAGATGAATGTCAGCAGATCTTTAAGCTTTTAAAGTGTGTTTCACCTCTTCAGTCGGAGCAGAGCATTCTGGGAGAGGAATCCGCCTGTACTCCAGGCCCTGGTGTGAACTCTTGTGATGGTTAAAGATCTCCTGTACCGTCAAACAGCTCTTGAACATCTTCATCTGCTTCTCCTGCTCCAGAGTCACTTCAAGCCATTTCTGACTTCCCAAAAGTTCCTCTTTCAGAGCCGTTTCCAGTCTCTGCATCAAACACACACACACACACACAGATGCCGTTCAGTGTGTCCCAAACAGGGCTTCGCAAGTTGATGAAATGCTAATAATTATATTGAATGTAAAATTTAAATAAATAAATTGGGCTGTGAATAACCGCTCAGAGATTCTCGTTCACAGAAAACTCATCTGGGAACTTCAACACATTTGCATAATTTCCAACATTTTGTGGACAGTTTACAGCATTTCACTAACAGTCTGCCAAATTTTAAATGTTTAAAGTGAATAATTTAAGGGATACATTTTAGTATTGTAACCTGTAGTGTAAAATAAAATTATTTCTATTATAATCATCAAATATAATTTTTTTATTTGTAACTTACAACAGAAATATATATTCTGTCTTCATTATATAATTGGAGTTAAAACATAATTATCATTATTACAACAATGAAAAATACTTTGCTGAATAACTGAATGACGTTATTGAAATACTAACTTAAGATATTTTATGTCTACTGGGTTCGGCTGACACTAAAAAGTGCGAATCCCTGATCTAAAGAAATAAAAGTCATCTAGAAGGTTGTTTTATCATCCAGCAGGTGAAAATCCCTGAAACTGTTTGATAATGCACATCCTCCAGTGGCTTATTGCTTTAAATTCAATTCAATTCACTTTTTTGGTATAACGCTTTTCATAATACACATCGTTTCAAACGCATGAGTCCACATTACAATTTAGAGCGATCCGTTATCAGAGAACTTACTAAGTTATGCATTTCAGAAATGTACACATACAATCACAATTAGCTAAAAATGTATTAATTTAAAGCTGCAGTTCGTAGTTTCTCCTCTTTGTCTCCATCTCTGTTCGAAATCTGCAACTGCAGTTATTCGCGGAATGATCAGCTTTACGTGGGTTGTGCCTCGGCGCGGATGAATCCGATGTTTTGAGGAGAACGTGCGTCTGTCAGTCGCCGCTGGTGTGGATACTGGCATTCGCAATCACACATTTTACTTTTGGGAAGTTTGACCAACATAAGAATTTTCACTGGAAAATGTGTAAATCTGAACAACATCCACTTTTGTTCTGAGCAACTAAGAGAAAAAAAGCATTGCAGTAAATCACGCTGATTAAATCTAACGATCGCTCATCATATCACGTCAAACAGTGCAAATTATACTTTGTTCTCAGATTGTTAATGTTAACATCATCAGCATTGCGTGACATTTAAAGGTGCATTAAGCAAGTCTCTGAGTTTTTGCAGAACTATGCCCCCTCTGGTGGCAAGCGAAACTGCAACCAGAGGTGTGCACGCTCACGGACAAAAGTTTTCTTTTTTTTATCTTACGTGGAGTTTGCGTTGGTGTTTGAAATGAACTATAAGCAGGTCTCTTACAATCCATCTTCTACGGAGAATGCCGGCGAATACACAAACCTGCCAGACATAGCTATGTGAGCGTGCCGTGAACGCGCATGGCATCACGCCCAGTCTAAAATTCCGGCCCGAATTAGGGGTGGCTCGATACCACTTTTTCATGTCCGATACCGATACCGATACCACACACTTGAGTATCTGTCGATACCGATACCGATACAATACCATATATTTTTTTCTTAATTAAGCTGTTAATAATAACACATTTGTCAGGAGGATGCACTGTGCTTAACCTAGCCATCTAAAAAGCATCATGCTCAAACAGTGCAATAAATGTTCTACTTTCCTAAAAGAAGAAATAAGTAGCCCACAACATGACTCAGTTGTGCAATACTGCTGCTTAATTTTTATTAAAACAATTTTTAAACAGAACTTGTAGCAGCATTTTTAATTATTCAGCACCATTCAATTAATGAAATTTAAAGTGCAACTGTGCAAATAAAACAAAAATTATAATTCCAGTGCCAAACTGGATGTAACACAAAACTCTTATGTAGTCATAATAACTTAAATAAGTATAACCTAACATAAAAATAAAGGTATCTCCATTATAAAATGTGCAATAGAACGCAGTCCAATAAGGCACTCACAAATTAGACTCTAAGCCATTACACCTAAAAAAGGGGGGAAAAAATCTAGGGTAGACAGAGCAAGCTGTAAAGTTTTTTCACATGTAACATCTGAGGTTGAACTGTAAAACACCTGTATAAAACTAATCATTAGAATGAATTAGGGCTGGGCGATTTAAATCGTGAGATTGTTATGCGCATCTCGTCAGTAAAGCCGGTTCCTTGATTAGTAGTAAATCGCCATCACCTGCTTTCAGATGGAGCGGCATTTACTACAAAAAGCCGTAGTTAACTGACAAGCTGAGCCATATCGCATTAATTATCGCTGGCGATACGTCCGCGATTTTAATGCGATATGGCTCAGCTTGTCAGTTAACTACGGCTCTTTGTAGTAAATGCCGCTCCTTGAGTTTGAAATAACTCCACACAGCTGACATGATAACTTAATTGCTGAGAGGGCTTACCTCACTCACCTCTAGCTACCGTTCACGTGATGCCAGTGTTGCCAAGTCCGCGGTCTCTCCCACCCCGAAACGCGATTGGCTATTTTTAAGAAGCAATTGGGCGGGATTTGTATGTGAAAATCTGGCAACCCTGCGTGACGCATGTTGCTCATCTCTCTTTACGGCATGTCTCTCAGGTGTTGTTAAGCATTTGTATGACAATTTAGGACTAAGGGACGTGATCGTATCGGATCGGGTTATACTCCCGCGATTCATGCAATATCCGATCCAGTGATTTTGGCCAGTATCGGACTAATACCGATACCGAATATCGGATCGGCGCACCCCTAGCCCGAATCCCTCATATTTATTTTACTTTACAGGATTATAGAGACAATCTCAGTGATCAGAGAAGGGCTCATTCAGCCCATCAGGCAATTGTTTAAGCATGTATGGGTTAGAAAACGGGTATTTTTAACATGAAAAGTTGCTTAATGCACCTTTAAAGCCCTTCCGATATTATCCTTGTTTCCGCACGGGCCGGTGTCAGTCTCTCTTGTTCTGTAGCCGCTCCGAAGTCCGAAGACTTTCGCGTTTTACAGCGGGTGAATCTCCAGCTGGTGATCGTCGTTTGAGCCTTTCTGGATCCGCCATCAAATTGCTCAGTTTAATTATATCCAGTGCTGTGAGAAAAGGCTATAAATCTCCAGCATCCTCACTCTCACCGCCGACTAGCCGAGACTCTGGACAGATGTGGCGTAATGACGCAAAGACATGCTCGAATTTCCCGTGCAAATCCACCAGTACCACTGGAGTTAAAAACATTATTACAAGCTTACCGGTTTGAGTCGAGCTACGGCAAGCAGAGAGTTTTCAACACTGGTTATGCACTTGCTCAATTTATTTTGGATCATTTTTAACCCAAAAAAGTTACGGACTGCAGCTTTAAAGCGCAACTCTCGCCAAAATTTAACCTAGGCTCTTTTTGTTAATCTACCCGAGTCAAACTTTGGTGTAAAAGCATAATTAGAGTTATAATTAGATACTTCGAGCACAGTTTCATGTTGTGTCGAGCCTCCTTAGTGTTTTAAAAATAGCGATTTTGATGCGATCATAGTCGTGCCCCAAAGGCATTTTGACCTAAAACGAAAATACAGTCAATTTTAAAAGTGGCGTTTCCATTCTAATTATGCAAAGTTTGACTCGGGTAGGTTAACAAAAAGAGAATAATTTAAGGCAGAAACAATGATCTCATTGAAGTGATGAATACTTGTTTGTTAACAAATGATTATGACATTTAGAAAAAAGTAGCGTAAATCTGACCTGGATCTCGTGTGTGTGTGAGGAGAGCACGCATATGTGCTGATCCACACGCGTGGGCTCTCTCGGATAGAAGATCTGGCCGTTGGCCTCCAGAACCAGTTCATCCTGCAAATTCACCCATAAAACACTGCTGTGTTTCCTCTTCTCGTCCGCCAGATACGCCAGAACGGCTCCCGTCGCCTGCCGGGGAACGAGACAGAAGAGCGGTGAGAGATGCTGTCGATGAAGCGTTCACTAACCCTTCTCAGAGCGGACGGGAGTCACCTCAGACGTCGGCTGAGCCATGCCGTAGATCGGCATCTTGGGAACTCGTCGGAAATTAGCCACTTTCATCTCCTTAATGGTGCTCAGAACGTCAGGTGCTAAATATTCATCAGCGACCTAGACATAAAGACATATATCCCGTTAGAAATAATGCATCATCCGTTAGTTTAGTCGAGGTTTCCAGAGAAAAAAATGTCCTTTTAGGATGATGTTTGCAAGTGTTGAGATGTCACAACTTCCCAGTTTATTATGCAGGGATGATGAAAAGGGAACAATTAAGTTAAATCTTTGCACAAATAATAATACAGAGTCACATTTATTTATATAGAGCTTTAAAGAATACAGATTGAAATAAAATAGGGAAATAACTGTTAATGTAAAAATATTCAATTATGAAACTAAGTTTTTTGCATTGATATTTTTGCTCATTAACATTGACATTTATCAAGCACAACTATTCAACCCTGTTACCAAAGTAATCTAAAGAAAAAATATTCAAGTTTAATACAGTATTCATAAATATGTCAAACAGTAGGAAAAATTATAAACCTCATAAAATAAAGTTTCACTTTTTAAAATTCTCAAATTTAAGATTTTTAAAAAGTGAAACTTTATTTTATGAGGTTTATAATTTTTGGATAGAATCCATCAAGTTCTGTTCAGTTGAAACTTTGTATCATTGTGAATGTAACATTTAAAATGTGGAATTCCAACATTCCATTTTCTCTGGCGCAAAATCTTCTAATCAAGAATTAGCTTAATAAAATGTTTTAATGAAAATTAGTGTCTTTAATATAGAGTCAATTTAATCCAAGAAATTTCTGAAACATGAAATGTTTTTTTGAAAGTATTTTCTGAAAGTAAAGCACCCCCAGACAACACTCATATGATCTGATTTGTTTGTAATTTAATGCCATTTAACGCAATTTTCATGGCAAAAGAAAAACAACAGGTTAAAATGTAGCAAAACATAAAAGGATTTTTTTTGTAAGGTTTTAAAAGTATCTTTGACTTTAAAAAAACTAAACCTAAACCTATTTTGCAAGTTTCAAGGTCTGTTTTGAATCCTGTTTTGTAAGAAGATCATGTAAGACGTTTGACCGTGAGGATCGACTTCCTCAATTCAGCGCTAAATCTCGGTTCCAAGGCCCAGAAAGGAAAAGCCAGACAGAGTCACGATGTTACAGTTCATCTGTCGACAAGTAACACTTTCCAGTTACTGTTGCGAAGTGAGAAGGTCATTTCCATGCAGAGCAAACGCACATTAATCTCAATGGAGAAACACTATCAGAACAAAGCACAGATAAAGCAGAGAATCTCCAGATGGAAGTCACCAGCATTTTAAAGGAGAACGTCTCTTTAGGACCGTAAAAGCAACACACACTACACTCAGATCTTATATGTGAGGAAGTGGTTATTCAGTCATAATTATTCACTAACTATGACTATGTTTGCATGCACAACAAATACAGTCTATATTTGGGTTGCATGGTGATATCTATTATTTTGAGTTTAGCTTGGAGTGAGATTTTTTTTCGGGGGATATGTAAAAACAAATATTGCATCACAATAAGTGTAATTGTGATTGTCAAAACATTTGGTAACTAAATAGAATTTTATGAAGTTTAGTGACAACATGTTACAATGTTTACATTGTACAATGACTGGTAGGATACAGCTTTTATTATTGCTTGACAAAAATTTCAAGATTTCAATTCCATTCTTGTGATGTGATTCCGATTTTGATTCAATATTGACTAATTTGGATACATGTTTATTTTAAATTTTATTTAAAAAAAGAATCTCACCTAATGCTGTAAACATAGAGGGCCCAATCTGCTGGTATTATTAAAGGTTAAAAATAACAAATTAAATTAAATATAATGCAGTTTTTGTTATAATAACAATTATTTAATGACATAAGTAAAAATATAATAAATATGTAATATAGTGCTCAGCAAAATCTCCTCTCTAGCTATTTTTTCTATTCAATTAACAGGTCATTAAATGGCTTTCCTGAGGTAAATGTAACGTTATGTGACATAATTGTTCTCCTGCTGTTATATTGACCTCTTTCCGTGGTTTAAAAACACTAATTGGTCGATATTATGTATACTTTCGGTAAGTTGTACTGCATCTTTAAATAAAAACAGATGATCGGTTCACGTGCACTTGAACTGAGGCGCTCAGCGATCTGTCACGTCACATTTACAAGCGCCAAACGTATTTTTGTCTGAATTTCGTAATAAAATTGACGGAATCTAAGAGCTGAGAATTAGTTTAATATTAAAAGTGCCTCTTTGCTCCGCAATTGTTCTGTGCGTGAGAAAATGGATGTGTGGCGGGAGAGCGTGTGAAAAGTGTCAATTGCGTGAGAGTTGGCAGCCCTGCTATTATTTTAAAATTGTACCCAATTCACCTGTAGTGTCTCGCCTTAATTTCCTAACGTTGCACATTGAGTGCATTCTGTATACATTCAGAAAAGCATGGATTTAATCCAACAGTTCAGTTTCTTTCAGAAGGGTTTTCCTCACCAGAACTCGAGCTCCTTTGGTGAGCAGGTCAGCTGGCGCTCTGAGCTCTGATTGGTTCATGCAGGAGAGGAGGCGGTACATCCAGGCGTTAGAGCACAACCATTGGCTGAAACTGCACGCGAACGCCAGCGGATACTACAACAGAGAGGAGAAACATTATAAACATGAATAATGCCCCTTAAAACACTCATTTGGAAACACACTGTACCTGTTCATGTAGGTAAGCGTTAAAGACGATCAGGAAGAAATATCGCTCTAGACTCTGTAGAGTTCGATGGAGGAAGTAATCTTTAGTGCTGCTTCCCTAAAAACACACAGACACACTTTATTTACAATCTGTTCAGCTGTAGGCCGTAAATCTGCTGTGTGTTTCCAGCTGGATCCACACACAAGTGATCTTTACACAACACTAGCTGGAGGAAACAGAGTATCTAAGCTCAGTACAACAGATTTCAGTTTCTCCAGAGAGGAAGAATCCTCGATTCAGTTGATACGCTGCGGGATAAAGAGTCTTTGTTAAGAAGCCTTAAATGTCTCACACACACACACACACAGTCTGTGTAATGAAGCCTGACAAGACTAATGAATTACTGCCAGATTCAGGGCTCATATAACGAGGAGGTTTCCAATAAAACATTTCATTGCACTATGAAGCGTACAGTATTTCACATGAAAAAGATGCATTGACATTAGTTTGGAATAATACAGATTTTATCAAGGTTGCATTTATTTGATCAAAAATACAGTAAAAATTATGAAATATTATTGTAATGTAAATCAGCTGTTCTCTATGTGAATATATAGTAAAGTGTAATTTATTCCTATGATCAAAGCTGAATGTTCAGCATCATTACTCCAGTCTCCAGTGTCACATGATCCTTCAGAAATCAGTATAATATGATTTCATTTGTGTTTTCATGTTCTCGTTTTGGCTTGTGTATTGTTAAAAAATGAATAAATCATTCTAATATGACGATTTGCTGATCAAGAAACAGTTCCAATTATTGCCAATGTTAAAAACAGTTGTGCTTGCATCATATTTTTGTGGAAACTGTGATCATTTTTCTTAATTATTCCAAACTTTTGACAGGTAGCACAAAAAAAAAAAAAGCGTATTTAATTCTAGAGAAAGTGGACAATGAAAAATATGCACCTTTCCATCATTGCACACAGATTCTCACCTGGATCTGATAGTCCTCCCCGATCCCCTCCAGCTTGTGTTTGTTCTCATAAATGGCCTCTCGAATGTCGTGCATCTCGGAGCACAGGTCTATGGCACGGTTCACCTGAAACACAAATAATCATATTTTGCTCAAATTAATCATTTTTGTACCACCTTTAAGCTGATTCACACTTTAGTTTAGGGGCCAATTCTCACTATTAACTAGTTCCTTATTATCATGCATATTACTAAGATATTAGCTGTTTATTAGTACTTATAAAGCACATATTAATGCAATATTATATTCTAAATCCCTTAAAATCACCCAATACCTAAACTTAACGACTACCTTACTAACTATTAATAAGCAGTAATTAGGAGTTTATTGAGGCAAAAGTCGTAGTTAATAGTGAGAATTGGGCCCTAATCTAAAGTGTGACCATATCATGATGGGATTTATGTCTTAAAGAATGTTAGATTGAACACAAACCTCTTCCATGACCTCTTGACCTTTAGGCAGTTTACTGATGAGGGTCTGAATGACCTGAAACTGCACTTTGGGTTTGTTCGTCACGTCCTCTTCAGCTCTGTGAACATGTGACATGTTTGACATTAAACATTTCGGCAGCAAACACACATCTTTATTAAACATTCATGCAAAAGAATGATCATGAATGCACACTCTCACTGAAAATAGAGGTCAGTGAGACTATCATTTTAAAAGCAATTGATACTTTTATTCATCAAGGACGCATTCAATTGATCAAAAGTGACAGTAGAGACATTTATAATGTTACAAATGATTCTATTTCAAATAAACAGTTTTTTTATTCTCTATTCAGCAAAGAATCCTGAAAAAATAAAAGGTGTCACAGTTTCCGCAAAAATATGAACTGTTTTTAACACTGATAATAATCATAAATGTTTCTTGAGCACCAAATCCTCATATTAGAGTGATTTCTGAAGGATCATGTGACACTGAAGACTGGAGTAATGATGCTGAAAAGGGATAAATTACTTTAATTAAATTTAATATTCAACAATATTATTGATCTGCCTGCATTTGACACCATTATATGAGAACATCACGGTTTTCTCCAGAGCGGCAATATATATAAATGAACTATATATATATATATATATATATATATATATATATATATATATATATATATATATATATATATATATATATATATATATATATATATATATATATATAAATAAATAAATAAATAAATAAATAAATATATAAATATATATATATATATATATATATTTTTTTTTTTTTTTTTTACAGCTATTTTAAAGTGCAAAAAAAAAAAAAAAATTGAAATAAAAATAATTGTAAAGAATCAATTTTTCTAATCAAATAAATGTAGCCGAAGCAAAGAAAAGCAAAAAAATTGTACTGACCGCATTCTAACTGAAGGACAGTATTGTGTGTATCAGTATTCTAGGAGTGTGTTGCAGGTCTTACGGTGTTGCTGGCTCCGGTGATGCCCGTGTCAGGTGCATCATCACCAGTGATCCCAGGATTAATCCCAGATTAGTGCGTCCGACTCCCACCTGACAGCTGAACAACAGCGCTGGAAGAGGCTGAGATGCATCGCGACTCAAGGACAGAGACGGATTCTCCTGACAGAGAGAGATCGCAGTTATATCGCAGTTTCTTAATGCATTTATCCGGGACACCAGAGTGCAGTGCACTGCATGTGTATCATAACCAGTGCAAAAAGGCTTGTAAAGAGTACAGTGCATTGCTCTCGCCTTTATTACGATAAACATGCAATGCACTGTACTCTTTAAAAGCCTTTTTGCACTGGGCAAGAAGAGAGAAGATCTAAGGAAAAAAAGTTGTTTTAATATGGGCATCAAATGTCAACCGAGCATCGAAAACAACGCTAAGATTGCACACTTGAAACGGTGGAGATCCTGTACTGGAATCAGATAACACATTGAAATTAAGTTTATGCAGATCCGTCGGCATTGGATTTAAACCAATCAAACAACACTAGAGATGCCCGACCACCCACATCTCCATAGATCACTTACCAATTGTAGTCCGAATTACTGAATACAAATTAAATAATAAAAACTGTAGTAACAAGCTATTACGTCACACATTTTAGGTGATGTAAACTAACTACTTTTTGATTACTTTTAGTTTACTTTTGACTTATCACACAGATTTGAATAGGATAATCTTGTACCATATTGATATAAGATACAAAAAAATAAAAAAAATGGTGCAAGTTGATAAATTGATGAAAGGTAAGTTTTTTTACATAAGTAATAATTCTTTATGATCAATAATTAAAGTAATAATTAAACAACAGATGTACAGTTAAAATAAATAATTTTGTATTTAATTATTTAAAAAAATGTTGCAAAATAATAAAAGATTACATTTGATTACATTTCTATATATATATATATATATATATATATATATATATATATATATATATATATATATATATATATATATATATATATATATGAATTTCCCATATTTGAAGTTTGCATCATTGACTCTGTAATCTGGTTTATTACTGTGAAGCTGCTATAATCTGTATTGTAAAAGCGATGTAGAAATAAAGCTGACTTGACCTTGTTTATATCTATACCGTCTAATATCCTTTGGAAATGCTATAAAATGTCTGTTTCGGTTTAGAAACGGCTAATTAAATCTGAATCTCCATTAATATGGAGTAACTATGGAGTTGGGATCTGTTCCACGGATCAGCCTTGAAGCGAGTCGGGAAGTCTAAAACTTTCTTTTATTAAACCGCTTCCTGTGAATCAATCTATTGGCAGGGCTAAAATAACACTTGAGCCTTGAGGTTTGACACGAGGCTTTAAATAGCGAACGCTCACGAGGATCAGGAGTTCAGATGAACGATTCCTCGCCGCCAGACAAATCCATCAAAACAGACACACCGCTCATTTTAGAAGCATTTTGGGGAATATGCATGGGAAGAATGCATCCTATCACACAGTATAAAGGCTAAAAAAGTTCTTCCAGTGCAAATAATTACTCCTCTGCGGTCACTATTAGCTCTTCTCCATGTTCATCTCTGTTGGTTTTGAGCATGAGAAATGTTTCGGGAGTTCTTCTCTATATCAGTGTCAGTGTTTCTGAACTCCTGAAACGCCTCCATTGTAGTCTTGAGTTTCTTCTGGGAACACGTCACAATATTCCTTATTATAATAATTAATGCGCAGAATAAAGGGGCGGGGCCTGGTTGAGTTAGTTAGTAGTGTGTTAAACTGGCGGTTATGGTAAGGGGCGGGACATTTCCCAAACACACTCGAAGCGCTCGACCAATCACAACACACTGCTCCAGCCGCCCAATCAGAGCACAGTGTGCTTTTCAGGAGGAGGGGCTTCACAGAGACAGGAAATAAACGGAGCGTTACTGGCAGACTGGGAAGAGAGGAGCCGCAACAATGGAGAATATGAGGAAAATATTACTGTTCTAAAGCCCAAAAACAACATCGTCAAGGCCGTAACTCATAAGTGCACGCAGCCTGTGGTGTCGTGTGGCCATTTTACTTTCTAATCTTTCAACACGACAAATCTGTGGCTTCAGCTTCTGTCTTCTTAAACCAGAGAAACAGGAAACACACGAAGGAAGTGTCATTCATCAGACACATGACAACGTGACTGCAAACACACACAATCTAAACTCTAACCAGACACACACTCCACCACAGATGCACTCGCAAACATTTACCATGGTAAAACTCAATATAAGCCCAGTTGGGGGGGGGGGGGGGGGCTTATTTTTGCACTATTTGTGATTATGGAGTTGATAAACGGGCTTGTTCTGGTTAATGTACAGTTTCTGTTTTTTTAATATGTGACCCTGGATCACGTCACCAGTCTCGAGTCGCACGGGTTTATCTGTGGCAATAGCCAACAATACATTGTATGGGTCAAAAATATCATAATATTTTATGCCCAAAATCATTAGGATATTAAGTAAAGATCATGTTCCATGAAGATATTTAGTAAATTTCCTACCGTAAATATATAAAACATGTATTTCTGTGAGTGAATGCAGCACAATCGCCAACATAAATGTAGAACTTTAGAGGAGATTTTCTCAATGTTTCGATTTTTTTGCATCCTCAGATTCCAGATTTACAATAGTTGTATCTCGACCAAATATTGTCCTATCCTAACAAACCATACATCAATGGAAAGCTTATTTATTCAGCTTTAATATGATGCATAAATCTGCATAAACCCATGTGACTAGTTTTGTGGTCCAGGGTCACATTTGGTCGACATTAACTTTTTGTAAGTACGGTCTGTTTTGAAAGAAAGGACACAGTAGTTTCTCATGTTTGTCTTCAGCCTCTCTGATGATCTACAGACTCCACAATATTCCATTAACTCATTTCCTTCCATCTAAACACATTATATATTACAGCCGGACGCACTTTAAAGCATCTGACGTGTTTAGATTCCACCGTCTCGGAGGATTTAATCACATCGGTGGCTGGATTGGCATGAACTGAACCGACCGCATCACAAGAAAACAATTCCCCTGATGCACAGACACATGCGCGTCACATGACATCAGCTGACCAATACACTGATTTGATGATATCTCGATCAGAAAGGTCAGAGCTAAATGTGACTCGCACAGAGATAAGACGGGTCGTTTCAGGAGAATCTCTTACCTGGAGAACATTCGCGAAAACTTGACTTTGCCATTAATATTTAACATTAATATTAAGAAAATAAATAATATTATTATTAAATAATACTAATAATTGCTGAATAATAAAAATAAAAATACTCATATTTACTATTATTATTATTATTATTATTATTATTGCCTGCTTTGATAATAATTATTCCAATTAATAATAATAATAATAGATTAATATAATTAATTCATTATAATTAATCCTGAGATCAGAAAACTCTTTTTAAATATTAAATATTATTCATATTATTATCATTATTAAATAGTATGTTTCACAGCTTTAATAATTACTATAATAATTAATATAATTATAATTAATCCTGAGATCAGAAAACATGTACATTTTTACTTTTATTATTATTATTATTATTATTATTCAACTATAAATTCACAGCTAGAAAAATAATAAATAAATAAATAAAATATAATTAATTATAATTAATCCTGATATCAGAAAACATTACAATTTCTATTATTATTATTATTATTATTATTATTATTATTATTAAACTGTATAACTCCCAACTAATACAATAATAATCAAGTATTAGAAAGGTCAGAGGTCAGTATGGTTCATGCCGATGGTTTCAGGAGAATCTCTTACCCGGAGAACATTAACGAACGCATCGAACTCGTCCTCCAGCGGCGCTCCCTCCATCGGCAGAGGCAGACGGTAATACCTGAACACACACACACACACACACACACACACACCACCACAAACTGCCGTTACGTGTGAAGATGAGGATTCACCAGCACAAACCAATGAAGCATATGTGTCTGTGTCTGTGTGTGTGTGTGTGTGTGTGTGTGTGTGTGTGTGTGTGTGTGTGTGTGTGTGTGTGTGTACCAGTACGCAGGCATGGTGAAGCGTGTGCGCGTGTGTGTGTGTGCACCTGTACGCAGGCATGGTGAAGTAAGT
Source organism: Squalius cephalus (assembly GCF_949319135.1). Classification (NCBI taxonomy): domain Eukaryota; kingdom Metazoa; phylum Chordata; class Actinopteri; order Cypriniformes; family Leuciscidae; genus Squalius; species Squalius cephalus. The sequence goes on from NC_137140.1 coordinate 35,549,796, forward strand.
GTGTGTGTGTGTGTGTGTGTGTGTGTGTGTGTGTGTGTGTGTGTGTGTGTGTGTGTGTGTGTGTGTGTGTGTGTGTGTACGTACCAGTACGCAGGCATGGTGAAGCGTGTGCGCGTGTGTGTGTGTGTGTGTGTGTGCACCTGTACGCAGGCATGGTGAAGTAAGTGTGTGTGTGTGTGTGTGTGTGTGTGTGTGTGTGTGTGTGTGTGTGTGTACCTGTACGCAAGCATGGTGAAGCGTGTGTGTGTGTGTGTGTGTGTGTGTGTGTGTGTGTGTGTGTGTGTACCTGTACGCAAGCATGGTGAAGCGTGTGTGTGTGTGTGTGTGTGTGTCTGTACCTGTACCTGTACGCAGGCATGGTGAAGCGTGTGTGCGTGTGCGTGTGTGCGTGTGTGCACCTGTACGCAGGCATGGTGAAGTAAGTGTGTGTGTGTGTGTGTGTGTGTGTGTGTGTGTGTGTGTGTGTGTGTGTGTGTGTGTGTGTGTGTGTGTGTGTGTGTGTGTGTGTGTGTGTGTGTGTGTGTGTGTGTGTGTGTGTGTGTGTGTGTGTGTGTGTGCGCGCACCTGTACGCAGGCATGGTGAAGCGCGGTCTCTGATACACCTCCTCCGTCACATGAATGTCTTCTTCACAGCCGATGCAGATCTTCTGCGGTTCTCCTTTAAAATGCTCAATGTCGTTGTAGACGTAGAACACGTTGTCGTTCAGTTTGGCGAAGTCATGAAGCTAAAATGAGAATTTGTACATGATCGGCACATGAACATTTCTGGAGGTGCAGTTATTATAAGCATGACAGGAGAGCATTACGGTTTGCGCATTTGGGTCGATGACAAGAAGAAAGGAAAGAAAAGTGCAAAATTCTTAGAAATTATATTGTTCTGTTCATGCTGGTTTCATACGTTTAATAAGAACAATTACACAATTTAAACTAGTTTTGTTTTATGATTAAAATATCATATTTTATGTTTTTTATGTCCAATAACAACAACAAAAGATGTGTTCCTGGATGTGGGATTCACTGCTTTGATTTTATTTGACTTGACTGATTTTCCTATAAATATTTAATATAAATAATTACAAAAAATATTGTTGTCATTATTATTATTATCATCATCATTATTATTTCTGCTATTATCATTTCTATTATTATTATTATTATTAAATATTATAATTAACTGCTTTAATAATAGTAATGATAAAAATACAAATTATATAATTATAATTTATCTTGAGATCAGACATTTATTTTATATTTTTACTATTCTTCTTCAATAGTATAATTAACTGCTTTAATAATAATAATAATAATAATAATAATAATAATAATACTACATGTAATTTTATTATACATTTATTAACAAAAAACATTTAAATAATAATAAAAATAATAATAATAATTATTAGTAGTAAAAGTATAAAGTATTCACTGCTTTAATAATAATTATTATAATCACTATAATTATAATTAATCCTGAAATCAGAAAACATTTTACTATTCTTTTCATTACTAAATAGTATATTCAACAGCTTTAATAATAATAATCATAATCATATTTAAAATAATCTCAGGACAGTTTAAAATGCATGTTCTTGTTCATTAGTTATACGTTTTTATTCTCTAAGAATAAATAAATAGTAAACATCATTTCTCCATTGGCTCGATCCCATCGCTCCTGTATTGGCGCGTGTTCATTAAACCCTCTGACCTCTCTCCTGATGGTGAGCTCCAGGTCCTCGGAGGACAGCCCTCGCCCCAGGTCGTGCAGGTTCTCGTGGAGGTTCTCCTTCCTCCGGGGTGTGTAGGGAAAGAAGTCGCTCTCCAGGCGCAGGAACAGCACGGGCTCTTCGCGCAAACACAGGAAAATCACCTCCTGTTCAAAGGGACAGAAGCATGGAAACCTCCAGCACATCAAGACCTTGCAAATGCAGCTCTCGTCTATGGTATAACGGTATAATGCCCATTCGTACAAGATGTAAAATAAGTCTCTGATGTCCCCAGAGTGTGTGTGTGAAGTTTTAGCTCAAAATACCCCACAGATTATGTTTTATAGCATGTTAAAATTGTCACTTTTTGAGGGTGAGCAAAAACGTGTCGTTTTGTGTCTGTCCCTTTAAATGCAAATGAGCTGCTGCTCCTGGCACAGGGGGCGGAGCTTCAACAGCTGAGAGTGACTGGATTTAATAGGAGAAACTGAGAAAACACGAGTAAAACAAACAATTATCAGTTTAAACTAAAGGTTGGACTCGATATAATGTTCCTCGCAACTTGCCGAAGATCCAGTCATCATGGATATTGACATTCAGCAGGAATCATGTTTCCTGACATTTATATGAGCCTGATTTCCACACCGGGGAAATACATACAGCACATTTGCCAGTGAATGCTTTATATAAATACAATACAGGTCTAAACCCATGTGATCACTCATATATCAATGTTATATATCATCATATCGTCCAGCCCTGAAACTTGTATAGTTTTTGTCAGTGTTTATTTAAAAACATCCAATTATGCAGAATATACGATGGTAAATATTGAATTGATGAGTTGTAAAACACAATATATAACAATACAATATATTAGGTATGATTTTACCCCTAAATTTAGCATATTGACACACAATGATAACCGCAAATCCAGCTTTCTCTGCCTGGATCCAGTTGTTTCTGTGAATTGCATTGTTTCTCTGTTCTGTATAAATGATGATAAATGATATACGATGCTAAACTGTAGCTCAAACAGTAGAGCGTTGGCGCTCGCAACACCAAGGTCATGTGTTCGATTCCCAGGGAAAGCAAGAACTGATAAGAATGTAAATGTGTGCCTTGAAATGCAATGCAAGTCACTTTGGATAAAAGCGTCCGCCAAATGCATAAATGTAAATCCTTAATTGATGAAAATTGTAAATGCAATATATAACAATACAATATATTAGGTATGATTTTACCCCTAAATTCAGCATATCGACACACAATGATAACCGCAAATCCAGCTTTCTCTGCCTGGATCCAGTTGTTTCTGTGAATTGCATTGCTTCTCTGTTCTGTAGCTTTCTTCAGTCTGTAAAAATACACCTCAGATTTCTTGTCAAATCTATTTATACAGTCAATCTCAAAGCTCTTTCCCGTTTTAGATGTGTTTCGTGTGTTTTTGCGGCTGAAAACCAATCCTGCCGCTCAGTGTGTGTGTGTGTGTGTGTGTGTGCGCGCGTGTGTGTGTGTGTGTGTGTGTGTGTGTGTGTGTGTGTGTGTGTGCGTGTGACCGCACACACTCCGGCTGACGGTGACGTCACACGCATAACCTCCATTTAAACTAATTTGTGCAAACTATAACATTCAAACAACAGTTTAATTGAAAGTGTCAGTTTAATCAGCACTGCATTTCCCTGAACAATCAAGCGAATCAACAACAGATTTAATCTCTAACAAATGACTTGACAAACACCTTATCAGCAGAATTATTTGCACATCGCTTTCGGTTAATGGAGGGTCAACAGGGATCGGCAGGAGGCCGACACACACTGACCTGGTGGCCTTGAGCCTGAAGATTCTGCAGGACCCGTTTGAAGCCACCCAGGCTGGGCTGGCCCATGCCGTACAGTGGGAAACCGTCTCTGATCCGTCGGAAGTTCGGCGCGCCGTACGAGCCGGTGGTGCTGAGAACATCAGCTTTACTGAACGCGTCCTGCACCATGAAGAACGAGCCCTGAGAACAACCAGAGCAGACGATCAGATGCTGGTTTTTTAATTAAAATGTTTTGCACATGCATGTGTGTTTGGCATGCTTTATGTAAAAAAAAAAACACTTTATATTATAAAAAAATACTTTGTTAAAAAAAACACTTTATGTTATAAAAAACACTATGCAAAATATGAAGAGTATAAATTGAAAATGAATTTAGCTAAAACAAACTATTAAACACTTTTTGTTAATTAAAATAAAACCTGAAATTAAATAAAAAACAAACATGTTCACTTAAACAAACACTTGATGTTATCTATAAAACTAATGAACATGAGAAATTCATTCAGGTTCACGTCACTTAATAACAAGATTAAATTCATGTTGAGTTGATTTCATTTCAGTGCAACTTTCATAACGCCAAAAAGGGCAGATTTGTTGGTCATGTTTGCATTTATGCATTTGGCAAATGCTTTTATCCAAAGTGACATACTTTGCATTTAACCCATGCATCAGTTTACAGCGGTTATGATAACATAACACACATTAAACAGAGATGAGCCACAAAACTAGCTTTAACTGATGAAGTCATGCCGTTTGGGTGCTTTTTAAATGACAGCCAGGGTTATTATCGTTAATTAATAGTTAAACCATTTTAAAATGCGTTCATCGAAAGAAAGATGAATAATATAAAATACAAATATTGGATATAAAACTTTAATGAAAATTAGAAATGCTGCCTTAGGCAACTGACTGAAATAAGTTGAAGCACTAAAATAAGCTAAAACTAAAAACTATTAAAAGCTTTTTGTTCATTAAAATAAACCTAAAAATAAAATAAAAAGCTAAAAGAAATATAAAACTGAAATGGAAAAAAAAGTCAAACTAAACAGTAAACAGACAAAAGCACATAAAATTAAAAAAAAGAAAAATGTAAAATGAAAACTTAATGTTAATTAAAGCTGAAATGATAAAAATTTCTATTAGATTAAAAACAAAACACAATTTTTAAATGTCGCGTTGGTAAGTTGAAGTACTAAAATAAGTCATAACTAAAACTATTAAAAACATTAAGTTAGTTAAAATAAACCTGAAATAAAATAAAACAAACATTAGATTAAAAAAATTAAAAAAACTTAACTCAACTTACTAAAATAAATAAAAACTAAGGCTGAAGAAATATTAAACTGAAATTAACTTTTTTTTTTACAGTATTGTAAAAACGTAATAATGACAAAAGCACTAAAATTAAATGTTAAGATAAAAATGAAGATAAGATAAACATTACCATTTCATGTTAAGATAAGATAAAATTGTATTCAAAAATATGAATAAACTAATAAAAATGGTAACTAACAGAAATAATAACGAAATAAAGCTTTCATAACAAATATGTTTGACAAAGATTTGTACAGTTGGAGACTTTATAACATGACAGAAATGCAGCATTATCCCCAGCTTTAATAAATGTCTCTGCTAAATGACTAATTACTGCTTTATTAAGTAGAAAGCAGGACCATTCAACTCGGGAAGAAGCTCAAATAACGAGTCGGACGCGGAACAAAGGCGAGTGTTTGAGAAGTCGGACACTTTGTGTTTTCTGTTGATTTGCAGCGAAACTCATCATCAGCTCGTCAGCAAACAGAAACTAACGAGCAAACAAAGAGAAGGAGCGCATGTCTCCTTCAAAGCCTTCAGAGAGAGGTGCAAACGTCTCGTGAAGACTAACGAGAGCAGTAATTAATTACACTCTCTGTTTGCAGAGACGCGCCGCGACACATCCAGGATCTTCCTGAACCCCTGGGATTCACCAGATTTTTGAAGGAAATTAAGTTAATTTTTTTTATATTAATTACGTTTTTTAAAATTAAGTTAATATTAATTTTTTCCCACATTAATTACACACACGTCTAATTACGTGGTTTTGTTTCATTAATACAGTGCATACTTATTTCTTGATTTACCCCGAAAGATTGGAAGTGAACTGTGACAACATGCCCCACAGGTACATTGTAACATGAGCATATGACAGATTAAAATGCAATCTGATCTAATCAAAAGAAATATACAAGACATGTTAAAATATTTTCCCAATAAGTTTTTCATATAAAATAATGGCATTTTTTAAGTTTTAAGTTTGACGACAAACACACCGCAAATAAAAGCTATACAGCATAGTTCAAAACATTGACTCTAATGACAATTAGGCAAATTTTCCAACCTGATTCTCTTCACTGAATTAAAAAAATATAAATGAATAATGAAAAAAATAATATATATAGTTTTTTTTTTTTTTTTTGTAATTTTAACTGCATTTAATTGTTCAATTTATTCATTTAATTAAAAAATAAATCAGTGATAAAATAGCTGTCTGTGTTAATTTAGTATCACTGGCAGTACTATTAGAGTTTTTATTAATAGTTTTAATTTTGTTTTTGTATTTTCCATTTTCATTTTAATCTTTGATTAAAAAATGTTTTAATTTTGTTGTGTGCTTTAGTAATTTTTTATGTTTTTTTTTTTATATAGATCTGTTTAAAAAAATCTGTTTTTTTAATATTTTAATATTTTTTAATATGCCTATATAGTTATAGTTTAGTTATTTATGTTATTATATACACACACACACACATACATAATATATATATCCACCTTATATGTGTGACAAAATTATTTTTTATTAAATATACCAATTTTATAGTAACTTATAGTTTAAAAGTAACTTTAATGGTTTTAGGTTTATAAAGTATAATGAACCTGATTGAATGAACAGTGATGAGAATGTGAAGGGGAAATGTGGTTAATCGTCATGAAAATATTCAACCAAACTAATTTAGTAAAAGAAAATCTAAAATGATGCAAAATATTTGTTTTTTATTTTTTATTTCTGAGATAACTGCGATCTGTCTTCATGAGATTGACCCACGGTGTGTCCGGCTCACCTGGACCAGATGGTGCTCCGGCATGTTGTCCGAGATCCTCCCAACTTTATAGTTTGTACGAAGAACATGATCATCGTGGATCTGAAACTCCTGCCTGCAGTTATACCTGTAAACACACACACACACACACACACACACACACACACAAATCAGGGCATTGTGTCGGCTCTGCAGGAGCTTGTGATGGAGACGCGCTGCTGGACGTACGTGATGACCACAGGAGCCACTTTATTAGTGATGATGGATTTGCCCTTGTTGTTGTGGATGTTGAAGGAGGCGCTGCTCGCCGACCGCCTGCTGTCCGTCATCCCGTTGCCGTGGAAACTCTCATGCAGTGTGTGCTGGGGAGCAGCGCTGGCAGTCGTACCCATACTCCACTGGCAGCTGTCAATCACACACACACACACACACACGAACATGAACAGAGCAGCAGAAAGACAAGAGACAAAACAAGACAACACTTATGAAAATTAAAGGTGCACTGTGTAATATTTAGGAGGAACTGTTGACAAATGCAATATCATAAACATAACGATGTTTTCAGTGGTGTATAAAGACCTTACATAATGAACCGTTATGTTTTTATTACCTTAGAATGAGCCATTTCACTCTACACACATATATACATCGACATGTTTCTACGGTGGCCCTACACGGACAAACGCGTTTCGTCACTATGTTGTTCTAGCTAAAGTCAGCGAATAAAACACTGACACAATGATGAACAGGTAACAATAATATTCATAATAACATCGTTTTATTGAATAATTAACCTCGTTGTTTAACTGGCTACTCTCTGCGGTCTCAGACGATGACATCACTTCCTGTCGGCCACCGTAACTTCTGTTGGGTGCAATTCACAACCTCACCACTAGATGCCGCTAGAAATCACACACTGCACCTTTAACCGTGGTTTTATTATGGTAAAAGTGTAGAAACTAGGGATGTCCCGATCCGATCCACGGCATCGGTATCGTGCCGATACTGGCCCAAAACGCTAGATCGGATATCGGAGGGGAGAAAAAAAATTATCCGATACCTATGATCCGATACCCATTAGGGGTGGAACGGTACGTATTCGTACTGAACGTACGTTCGGTGCATGGATTTACACAGAGAATACACGGTATAAAAATAAATAAATCTTGCGTGCACATTAATTAATGTAATACGGAACTAACGTTACTGTTAGATACGCGCATATGCGGGTTCTTTAGGGACACCTAATCTGTAGCCCGCCTTAGCTCTGAACGCGCGTCTATATCGCTTCAAACGCTCACTTTATCATTATACGCGCGCGACGCGTCCTATTCGCTTTGGACGCGCGAATGGATTCAAACTGTTCAAGCATCGAACTAGACGCGATAGACGCAAATTTGACGCTCTATTCGCGTTTGGTGTGGACGCAGCAAAATGAACAGGCTGCGATGTCAAGATTGCAATGCTGGAGTGTGTGTGTG
>NC_137140.1:35562878-35567878 GCF_949319135.1 Squalius cephalus
ACACACACACACTAACACTAACCCGACCCCTAAACCTACCCATCACACACACACACACACACTAACCCGACCCCTAAACCTACCCATCACACACACACACACACACACACACACTAACACTAACCCGACCCCTAAACCTACCCATCACACACACACACACACTAACCCGACCCCTAAACCTACCCATCACACACACACACACACACACACACACACACACACACACACTAACACTAACCCGACCCCTAAACCTACCCATCACACACACACACACACACTAACCCGACCCCTAAACCTACCCATCACACACACACACACACACTAACACTATCCCGACCCCTAAACCTACCCATCACACACACACACACACACACACACACACACACACACTAACCCGACCCCTAAACCTACCCATCACACACACACACACACACTAACCCGACCCCTAAACCTACCCATCACACACACACACACACACACACTAACCCGACCCCTAAACCTACCCATCACACACACACACACTAACACTAACCCGACCCCTAAACCTACCCATCACACACACACACACACTAACCCGACCCCTAAACCTACCCATCACACACACACACACACTAACACTAACCCGACCCCTAAACCTACCCATCACACACACACACACACACACACACACACTAACACTAACCCGACCCCTAAACCTACCCATCACACACACACACACACTAACCCGACCCCTAAACCTACCCATCACACACACACACACACACACACACACACTAACCCGACCCCTAAACCTACCCATCACACACACACACACACACTAACCCGACCCCTAAACCTACCCATCACACACACACACACACACACACTAACCCGACCCCTAAACCTACCCATCACACACACACACACTAACACTAACCCGACCCCTAAACCTACCCATCACACACACACACACACACTAACCCGACCCCTAAACCTACCCATCACACACACACACACACTAACACTAACCCGACCCCTAAACCTACCCATCACAGAAAACTTTCTTCATTTTTACATTTACAAAAAAACTCATTCTGTGTGATTTATAAGCTTGTGTACCTCAATTTAAGTCCCCACTGTGACACGAATCCCCATTAGTCTGTGTGCATTCAGGTTGAAGTCCCCACCGGGATAGAAAAACATGTATATACACACACACACTCAGAGAGAGAGAACTGAACTGGCTGAACTGCACTCATTTCACACTTGATGATCTTTACACAGATATTGGACGGAAGTCATATTTACAGTTAGTGCACTTATAGAAGTCTAAACATGTAAACGTTACATGTAAACGCATGACAGTCGGTACAAACGCTTTATACAAAACAGAGGACCAGATGAAATGATTCTCTGTGCTAAAAGACAATAAAGCCGTCAATAAAGTTAAATAAAAGTCAACATGAAATACTGATGGACTAAAACATGTTATTCAAAGAGAGAAGCGGCGGCGGGACTTGATTGGATGGAAGTATCTTTAATCTGAAAAATAAGAGACTGATGTCGACAGCAAAACAAAGCACGCTTATGGCTCCTCCCCCTTTTCAAATAGCCAATAGCGTTTAGTTTCCCTCACAGACTGACAGCACATGGAAGCGAATCCGAGCGCCGATGATACACTGGATTCAATTGTAAATGTGTGAATACATTCTAGCCATTTCATTCTTAACCAACGTTGAAAACTCGAGCGTTTGAGCAACCGAACACATCTCTAACCCATAATGCTCCGTGACGTGTCAACGCTCGCTCTGGTCAGGTGGTATTTATAGCATAGGGGGCGGAGCTTTAGATTCTAGAGAGCATTTGATTGGACAGAAGATGCGATGAGAACCGGTGATGTCATAAAAACCCCTGATCCATTTTAGCGGAAGTAAGAGACTAAGTTTTGAATGCTTATATCTCCTAAATGTAAATTTTGTCATTGTTTTTTGAACACACAAGCTTATTCATAACCTTAAAGGGACACTCCACCCATTTGCATTAAGCTTTGCATTGTTAGAAACCCAGTCATACTATTGAATGGTCGTGCAACACACTCTCATTTTCCCCTGAGATGGGAGAAATCCGTTGTTTACCTTTTACACTTCCTCCTACAATGACGCAAAAATTGTCATTTTGCGTCATTGTCGGAGGAAGTGTAAGAGGGGGGGATTTCTGTTGAGACTACAGACACTCGTTCCTCATCTTTCCCAGGGGGCGGGACCCGCTCACGCTACAGACCTATTACAGATCAGTGGGTGGGACTTTACTCTCTGAAACTGAAAGCAATATCCTCCATCTTGTTTGAAGCTAAGCTAACAGGCGCTGTGGAGACAGATGTAAAGTTATGATAATAGCGGAGGAGAGTGCTCAATATGATATACAGTAGAAGAAGAGGATTTTGGAAGTCTGATGCTTGAATCAGGTGTTTGTGGCTACCTTTACAAGCCGCATTATAGCGGAGAGCAGCCGAGGCAGAAGACCTGCCTGCCGCGGACGAGGAGCCCGGACTGGCTCGAGTTAGATCTCACTATGCAACTCATAGACTGTAAGATGCAACTACGAACACAGAGATAGAGTCCGTCTGCGGCAAAGAATTTCAACGATGACAATTTCTCCTGGACGAAATCTCTGAATCAGACGAGGACACGGACATTTGTGTTGAGAACTATCCTAGTTTCGCACCGCATATGTTCTGACTGAACATCCCGGTACCATGCAATAATTCACCTTTTCGAAAGAAATACAAACGAGGAGTAATGCACTAATGAGTTCGCCAACTAACTAGACATTTTGTGTGAAATGAATTTCAAGCTCTGGTGGTAGCTAGCCTTGTAGACGGAAGCTTTCTGGATTAGTGGGAGTGGCTTGCGGAGCTGTGCAATGTGGTAAATTGTGGGAGTTGTTGTCTTTCATACAAATGCGTCCTTAAGTTATTTTTTGTCTTTCCTCAGTCACGAAGGCACCAAATTCAAAATTTATTTTACATTTCGACTACATATATGACCCACTTTAAATAAAAAACAATGTTCAAATGGGTGGAATGCCCCTTTAAGGCTAACATATTCACACTAAAAGCTAAAAAAAAAATAAAAAAATAACAAATTACATTTTGATTTCAGGGGGTCTTTATGGAAGCTTGTTTCCACCACAGAATAAAACATTTTAAAAGATAATTTTAAACCCTCTGAGTTTATATCTCATAATTCTGACTTTAGGCTATATCATGCAATTCTGACTTTATATTTATTCTGACTTTTGTGAGATGTAAACTCGCAATCGTGAGGAAAAAAAGTCAGAATTGTGAGATTAAAAAGTCACAATTACCTTTTTTATTTTTCACTCTGTGGCGGAAACAAGCTTCCATAGGTCTTTAAAGCCAATGAATAATGGATTATTTCCTTCAGATGTGCACTGTTCGCCATGATGGTTTTGAATTGCTTAAAATATGATTGAAATCACTTCAAAAAGGAAAATATGGCAAAGTCAACATTTTCAGTGCAAGTCTGTCAAATATAGGCTACATTAAAATATAATAGAACATCATAATTGTGGCTTTTAATGGTGAGACTTATTTTTGTAATTAGGCCCTCAAAAATTATATAAAAATTTGGATTTCCATTTATATCAATCAATATATATCGGTATCGAACAAATTCAGTGCATCCTTAATCTCCACACTAGAGTCTCTGAAACTCAAAACCCCAAATCTCCAGAAGAGGGTGAGATGAGATCTTACGGGATCATGTGACTGCAGAAAACTGTAATTGTGGTGAAATAAACGCAGCTGGAAAATCGGTCTAAGACTCAAAGAAATGCAGCACCTCTTTAAACTACACTTACACGGTATAACTATGGTTTTGGGAATGTGAAATATGATATCACATGAATACCCTGCTATTCTTTTGAAGAAGCGTGGTATTATCATATGATACTGCTTTATTGAAGGGATAAAGAGTCATTCATCTGTGTTTGTAACCACAAAGTCAGTTTTAGGTGACACACCTCACACACAGAGAGTTGCCGCCCGACTCCACAGGAAGTGCAGGGTTAGGTTATTAGTTAACGACAATTAAAATTAAAACCAAAACCAGAAAGAAGCCTAATGAAAAAGGCTAATATATTTTTTTTTTAAACTTTCAGCCATATTTAAAAAATAATGACAAAAACTCACAACAAAATTATGCAAAAATTACTAATAATGAAAAAATAACAGATACTATATAATACTAATATAGGGGTGTGACGGTTAGCATATAACCGTGAGACCGACGGTTATAGTTGAACACCGTCATTACAACTCTATAACCGCCAAAACCGTGTTATTAAAATATTTTTTACAAACCTTTTTTATCATAGAGAATGTTTAAATACTAATTAAAAACAATTGTTAACAGTCTGTGTTATTAATGGTCTACGTCATTTCCAACTGTATTTGATTCTTTGCCAAGCGATCGCCAATCATTTGAGATAGAAATAAAAGCTATGATATAGTGATGTGCCATCATTATGAGATTTATTAAACAAATGAAAAACATTTGCAATAATAAACATTAGCAATGAACATGTGCAATCGGGAGACATGGTTTTTACCACTTAATGAAGTTTTGTTTTGTAAATCGTCAGACATGATTTTTACCACTTCATTAAGTTTTGCTTTGTAGAAAAGCGTTTCTTTAAAGCGAATTTCGTTTTGTACAAATTGTATCTTAATTTTAATAAATGTTTCATCAACCAATTGCATGTATTTAATAAATAAAAAGGATATAGGAGTTCACAATATAACCGTGACAAACTAAGTTGTCCTGTAACAGACGAACGTCACGAATGTCGCAAGTCATGAACTGATCTAAGGTTTTTAAGTTGAATTATGAGGACATTTATTTTTCAAAATAAATAAATAATAAAAAAAATTGTTTGTTTTTTTCAAAACAAAATTACAGAATTTTCATTTTTCAAGGCAAATATCCTCTTAAGATGAC
>NC_137140.1:35572878-35582878 GCF_949319135.1 Squalius cephalus
CTGTGCTGGCGTGTGTTTCCCTTAGGAAGAACATTTTCCTGTCTGGATTCGCCCTCAATGATCAATGAAACAGAAAACACACATCAGAGACCCTGGTGGTCCTGAAGACAAAGCTAATTGTCCTTCTGCACAGAAGGATTACTAAAACAGGATTATTATAGTTAACTAAAACTAAAACCAGTGGTGGACAAAGTGCACAAATCAAGTACTTGAGTAACAGTACAGATACCCTAATAAAATATTACTCCAGTAAACATCCAGAACTTGATTTATTTAATAGTGCTTGGCATCCAAAATAAAAGTTTGTAATTACATAATATATAATTATTTTGTATTTAAATAAACACACATGCATGTACTGTATTTAAGAAAAATGTGTAATTTATATATAAAATATTTATATATAATATAAATTATGTATAAATATATATACAGTATATGCAAATATTAAATATATACATGCATATGTGTGTATTTATATATATATAAAAAATAATTCACAGTACACACACATATATATTATCTAAACACAAATTTTTATTTTGAATCACGATTAATCGTTGCCCATCACTGGTATTTAAGTATTAAAAGTAAAAATTAGAGATTGATGAATGTTTATTTATTTTGCAATTTTATATACTCCATCTTACCCAAAATGTGAGTACGGTTTGATAGAGCTTAAATGGGTTTTATAGCCCAGTCTGACATCATTAGGAATTATTAGGAATTGTCAAGTAACCTGCAATAGTTAAAATACTTTGTAAAAATACAAAGTTCTGTCATGAAACTCTAGATGACGCTGGCTGATCGGTCCTTAACTCAATCTGCTTGCAATCGCATCATTCTCTATAGGGCACAGCTGATTGGTTCCTGCTGTATCAGCAGCCAATGACCTCGCTGCTCAACATTTAAATACTCGGTCAGCATTTGCTGCATTGCAGCGCGCTTTCAGAAACCCTCCTCCTTCCCCAGCTCCACCTGTATAGATCTGCTACTGGTTATTCATGTATGCTATATTGTACAGCAGCAGCACGTCTTACTTGCTCACAGCAACATGTGTATGTATTGGCAGTAGCAAGTCCCGTACTGGCTCTGCAGCAGCAGCAGCAGCAAACGGCAGCAATAACGGCAGTAATAACAGGAGCAGCAATAACCAAAAGTAGCAATAACAGCAGCAACAATAAACAAAAGTAGCAATACCAGCAGTAATAACAGGAGCAGCAATAACCAAAAGTAGCAATAACAGCAGCAGCAATAAACAAAAGTAGCAATACCAGCAGCAATAACCAAAAGTAGCAATAACCGCAGCAGCAATAACCAAAAGTAGCAATAACCGCAGCAGCAATAACCAAAATTAGCAAATAACCACAGCAGCAATAACCAAAATTAGCAATAACCGCAGCAATAACCAAAATTAGCAAATAACCGCAGCAGCAATAACCAAAAGTAGCAATAACCGCAGCAGCAATAACCAAAAGTAGCAATAACCGCAGCAGCAATAACCAAAATTAGCAATAACAGCAGCAATAACCAAAATTAGCAATAACATTAGCAATAACAGCAGCAATAACCAAAATTAGCAAATAACCGCAGCAGCAATAACCAAAATTAGCAAATAACCGCAGCAGCAATAACCAAAAGTAGCAATAACAGCAGCAGCAATAACCAAAAGTAGCAATAACAGCAGCAATAACCAAAATTAGCAATAACCGCAGCAGCAATAACCAAAATTAGCAAATAACCACAGCAGCAATAACCAAAATTAGCAAATAACCACAGCAGCAATAACCAAAATTAGCAAATAACCACAGCAGCAATAACCAAAAGTAGCAATAACCGCAGCAATAACCAAAATTAGCAAATAACCGCAGCAGCAATAACCAAAAGTAGCAATAACCGCATCAGCAATAACCAAAAGTAGCAATAACCGCAGCAGCAATAACCAAAATTAGCAATAACAGCAGCAATAACCAAAATTAGCAATAACATTAGCAATAACAGCAGCAATAAACAAAAGTGGCAATAACCGCAGCAGCAATAACCAAAATTAGCAATAATTTATTGCAGCAATAACCAAAATTAGCAAATAACCACAGCAGCAATAACCAAAATGAGCAAATAACCACAGCAGCAATAACCAAAATTAGCAATAACAGCAGCAATAACCAAAATTAGCAAATAACCGCAGCAGCAATAACCAAAAGTAGCAATAACCGCAGCAGCAATAACCAAAATTAGCAATAACCGCAGCAGCAATAACCAAAATTAGCAATAACCACAGCAATAACCAAAATTAGCAATAACCGCAGCAGCAATAACCAAAATTAGCAATAACCACAGCAATAACCAAAATTAGCAATAAGCGCAGCAGCAATAACCAAAAGTAGCAATAACCGCAGCAGCAATAACCAAAAGTAGCAATAACCGCAGCAGCAATAACCAAAATTAGCAATAACAGCAGCAATAACAGTAGTAGCAATAGCGGCAGCAGAAGCGTAGCAGATCTATTCCTCCAGGACCAAACACACCAACATTGTCAAATCCATTATCATTTTTGATAACGTCTTTATTACTCGCACCCATAAATGATTTGGGAGTTGAGCGCGCCTGCTCTTAATACTAAATCCATTATCATGCCAAACACTCAGTTTTCATGATGACAGAACTGACATTTTGGCTTCATTCCGAGACTTTCTCAGATCAGATCTTGTCAGGCAGACTGTCTGACTGCACTATTAAGTGATCGAATAAGATGTGTGTGTCCAGACAACCAATCTATCCGCATGGGCTGCTTTAGTAACGACATGTGACAAGGCTTTCAAAACAGATGCAAAAAAAAGGCAAATAAAATAATAAATCCAAATATGCGCCTAGTTGAGACCTCCATCACACAGACAACCTCGGCATCGCAGGAGACTGATGTTGTGATGTTCCAGTGAGGGGTTTTGATGTTATAGTTGTGTCACATAAAGAGTGATGTAAAAGATGATTTGAAATATGATTTGAGCAGCCAGACCGTCAGACTGAGACACATCTGTAAAAATCTGATTGTAATCGCATTTCAAAACACCTCCAAAAGTTATTTGAATCAGACTTAACTATCTGGATATGCATAAATATATATATATATATATATTTATTTATTTTATTTAGTTAAGAAACAGACATGGTTTCTTCAGTTCAAAATAACGAGGAATGACATGTAGTGGAGAAAAAAAGTAAGATATTATGCGTAAAGTAAAAGTTTCCAAAATAAAATAATCTGATAAAGTACAGATTGAAAAATTTATACTAAAAACATTATTATATATATCACAAAGGCAACATTTCATTTTAGCTTATAACTTGATGCACTGTAAAGTAATATAGTACTGTAAATTACTGTAATGTAACGTAATGATACTAAAATAACACTAGACTACGATGGATACGTCATATCTGATGATCTAATATCGACGGCAGAGATATAAGTGATTATTTCATGACTACGATGATGCTTATTTCCATTTTGGTAGAAATGAAATCGTAGGTTTAAAAATAAAAAGGACATTCAGCCACACACACAGCTTCTGACACGGAGTATTATCAACCCTACCATTACTGGACTGACATCAAACACACAAGAGCTGGACATGACATCTAGTGGCTGAGATCATCTCTACACATCATGACAGATGAAGTCACATTCAGTGGACAACACAAACACAAAAATAGCAAGATATTAAACAAACAAACTCTTCAGTAACGTTGCATATCATTGCATTAAGATGTTTGAAGTTCTAGAATCGGAAGTTAGAAGCCAAATATTTCGCTTTTAAAGATGCATTGCACATAAATGACTTTGTGCTGATGAGAATGCATGCAAAATCCAAAAATAATCCCTCCACTGATTTATTCATGATGTGACTTTTGCATAAGTTTCTTACAATCCATGTTCACACTGCCAAGATCAGATGCAGTTTCCAGGATGAAATTATTCCAATTAATTCTATTTCCAATTAATATTTCTCAGGGTGGGTTAAAAAAAAAGGTAGGTTATTTGAAAGTCAATTTCTGTACAAACACCAAACTTGAAATCTTGATTACAAAAATATTTTGAACATAGCACACGTTGAATCCAGTAGCGGGGCATGTTGTCACAGTGGAAAACTGCTGTTTACTCACACTGATTTTGTTGATGAAACAGCATATATAAAATCTAATACATTTTTAAATGATTTGGCTTTTCAGCAAAATCTGAAAGTAAGAGGATTATGACACTACAAGGTAGCTAAAATAGAAAGGGTATCCCAATGTGGATTTAGACAGCAGTTCAAATTGTAGTTTGAAGGACAGAATTTAAGAATTAAATTCAACAACAGATGTTTGCATGTTTTGTTGGCAAAAACAAAATCACTGCTAGAGAAAACAAGTATTTGTGCAATAGATTTCTGGCTTAAAACCTCATATAGTCCTTGTGACAACTTGCCCCAATCTCAGACTAAACACAAAGTTTTATGAAATACCTAAATAAGCATCTTTCCCCTTCATTCCCCTTATACTGATAGCCTATATTAAATATGAATTTAATGTTTCCAACAAGGTGGCAGTGTGCTTAATTTCAATTGGCCTCATTTCTATAATGACCCGTGCCTATTCTTTAAGCACTTTACCTGACTTTATCTCAATCCCTAACGCAAACTCCTCTAATCTAGTACTGACAGGTTCAAACAAATGGATTATTCATAGAGTTCTGATGACTATCAGCTCAAGTAACCCAACAGCATCGAAACGAACTTCATCACCATTAATCTTCATAAGCTTGACTCTCGATCCACACATTAGCATTTCAATCCGCTAATATCAAATAGCTTTTATGTGGATTGATAAGATTTAAACATGTAGGTTTCATCCATTTTCAATAATGAGAAAAAGATTATGTCTTACTTAATGAGTTTCTAATTTGAGTTGAAGCCTGTCAAGAAACATGAGAAACCTAAAGGCAATGAAGACTAGCCTACTTTAGGCACACTAAATCCCTAACAATTAAGGATATACTTCATTTTTATGTTCGGTCGGAAATATGACATGTTCTCCACAAATTGTCCCCTCAGTTATGAATTTATCTACTTTCCTCAAGATGCCGCTTCAAAAGCTTTATAAACTTACCTCAGGGTGTGAAAGACTTCATAAGTAATTCAAATATCAGGATAATGGTCGTGAATGAGAGTTTAATCGTTAGTTTAATCGAGGTCTGTTCTTTGCCACTACAAAGTAACTCAATGCGACACACATACAAACGATTCTCTTTTGATAATAGAAGAGCGGTCTATTTCTAACGAATCGTTCATTTGAGTCGGTTCATTTAAATGATTCGGTCGAGTCCAAACTGTGAATTGTGTTGGGGCCATACTATCGTTTGACTAGATGTTTCATTCACAGAGCACGTAAAATAGCGAAAGATTCGTTGGAACGAATCGACTCACTGAATCAAACGCCAAGTTAAATCATTTTCATGCGTTTCTTGTTATCTATCTTCTCTGCGTGTGCGTTCTAAACTTATTTACAAATCACAAAACACTCGTTATAGTGTGTTATGATCTGATTAGAGTGAATCATATTCGTGCAGTCTAACGCAGAAACAGTAACATGCCGCTACATTTGCGCTCTGAACAGATCCGGACTGTTACACACTGGTTTTAATAACTCGAGCTTTTCACAACTACAACAATGTAGCTTCATGAAGCATGTAGGACATCCATGCATGTGAGGAGACGCTCGATCAGATATAAAGCACTGCAGAAAGTTGAACACTCACCATCGCCGTGAAACAGCCTCCGCCTCGCAAACAGAACCGCTGGTCTGAGCAAACACACACTTCGGCGAATCTCTGTGCGCGGCTGGAGTCAAACACTCGCTCGGGAAGGAAGGGAAGAAAGAAAAAAGAAAGAAAGAAGGCTCTCGCGGGGTGTAAGACGGGCTCTTTGAGCATGCGTGTGTCCACGTGTGTGTGTGTGTGTGTGTGTGTGTGTGTGTGTGTGTGTCTGTCTGTGTTTGGTGCCAGGCGCTGCAGGATCCTAAAATCAGTTCAACCAGAAACAGAAAACGTGTATTGTGTATATTAGTCTGTCTAGCCATTCATTTAATCTATGAAAATTATATATATTTATAATCCATTAATTGCTAAAATAAAAGTTTGCAAAAAAACATAAAGGTTTGTAAGTGTGTATGTATATATACATGCATACATGCAGACATAATTTACTCTCCACATGAAACACACACACACTTATAAAGGTTTGTAAGTGTGTGTGTGTGTGTGTGTGTGTGTGTGTGTGTGTGTGTAGTATATGCATACACGCAGATATAATGTATATACTCTCCACATGAAACACACACACACACACACACACACACACACATATATATTCAATATATTCATGAATCGATTATATATATATATCAAATCAATGAATCACATCTAACATAAAAGTTTGTAAATATATAATATAAATGTGTGTGTAATATATACATACACGCAGACATATACCATGCATTTATTCAAACTTTTATGTTAGCAATTAATTATTAGCAATATAATTTAATCCATCTATATATTGAAACTTAAAACTTAATCTTAATTACTGCCTTATTTTTCTTGCCAAAGCCTGCTGTGAAAAGACTATTAACTTGTATTCAGTTAGTAATAATATCAACAAATACTGATAAAATAAGGTATATGCAAAATTGCAAAAAATAATGTATATATATATGCTATATATAACTCATAACTTGAAATTCACTAAAACATGTTCTATTATATTAATACCCATAACATTTAAGCAAGTTAAGCCTGTAAGGTCAGTTGCAATAACCAAGAGAGCTACATCAAAATAAGATATGCAAATCTATCAGTCTATAAATGTTGTGTTTTATGCATTTGATAAAGACACATGTATCTGACGCCTGGGCTTGAGTTCGCGCAGTGAAAGTGCCATTACAGTCTTCAAAGGGCAAAACAACTTTGGGGACGTCACCGGGCGCAAGGTGTTTTAATTGTTCATTGTAAAATATGCGCCGCATTACCACATGAATAGATGATGAGCTGTCATGGCATGTCAATTTCCTTTAATGTCCTCTGCTACTTGTTAAATATGCAGAGGGCCAGAGGGAGGGGGGTATATAAGCTCTCCTGGACCCCTCGACCTGTCATTCTGACTCCAGTCCATCATGATTGCGCACGGAGCTTTGCGCCTGGCCTGCTACCAACTTCTGCTTATTGGAGTATTTGGAAAACATGGCGCAAGGAATATGTCACTTCACTCGTCCAGAGCGGACCGAAGCCATCGGTATCATTTACCCACATATATGATGCACCTCTACAGGCATTTCAGGCTCAACCAGACGCGTCCCGTGGAGAGCATGGAGCACGAGCACGCGGATACCATCAAGAGCATCCTATCAAAGAGTAAGTTTTGATCCACTATACATGCTTAGATTATGCTATGAATTAATTTTTTTGCATTTAAAAACGTTAGAGTTGCGCACCGAGGTGCAAACTCAGGCTCTTTTGTTGGGGGTCTCGGTGGCTCCTGGCTGTCAAATCTCAGCGCCAGACACCTTCAATCCACATCTCACTTGCTGGTGAATAAGTCCAGGACTAATGCTCTGCGCAAAGCTGATGTGGATTAGACCCTCGCCAGACATCCTTACACAAATCAGTTGTTAAACCCAAATCAACATCACCCTCCTCGGCTCTTTTTCACACGTCGCCTGATTAGATTAGGAGCTCCGGGTTCCGAGCACGAGTTGTGGAGGTGTTAAACGATGGGTTTCGGTGTTTGTTCTGAGGGGATTACAGTCGCACTGCCTGGCCTCTCCATTAAGATAAACTTAATATCAGATCGATACTGTGCGCTTTTTAATCAGATTGGGGATGTGATACGGAATAATAATTCAAGAAATGAGACTGATGCGGTGCACACCTTTGACTAACTAATATTTAGCTACTATTGCTCATCTTATTTAAGCCTATATGCAGATTTAATGTGCTAGGAGGGAGAAAATAAAAAAGGGTTTATAAAATCAATAGCTTGTCCATATTCAAACTTCATCCTCATTAATGTTTATTGCTTCTTTAATAATACATTTGACAACATTTCTGGAAGCATTGCACTTTAATATAATTGTCTTGGTTTGTCAACAACAACAAGTTATATGTAACATTTGAATCGATTTAAATAAATGTATGATATTATTATTGTTTAAAATATGTATTCTATTGTGATTGTAGGATTATTATTTCAATTAAATGTGAATAAATGTACAGAATAATCATTGGAATGCAGCAAAAAAAAAAAAATACATATTATTATCTCAAAAATTATATCTTTTTTTGTTGTTACAGTATTTAAAATAAATTATTTAGAATAAACAATAATCATTAGACTGCAACAAGTAAACATTTTAAATTGTCTCAAATATTATATTTTCTTGTTGCAGTCTAATGATTATTTAAAATAAATTATTTAGAATAAACTGAATAGACTGCAACAAGAAAAATATAACACAAATTCTAAATAATAATGATAATAATTGATATTATTATTGACAAACCAAGCCAAATATATTCAAGTGCAATGCATCCAGAAATGTTTGCAAATTGGAAGATGAACCCAATATTAAAGAAGTCATCTAATGATTATTTGAACTGATGTTGAATGGCAGAGCTATTAAACACAGCCAGGAACACTTATTAGATAAACCAAAGCAATTAGCAATTTTAATGTAAATGTACAGCAGGGCTAATACACTCGACTGGACAAGAGCCTCACACACACGAGGATCAAAGTGTGTGTGTTCAGCTGGCACAAATCACCTCATTACCTTTAGGTTTGTGTGCACTACAGAGAGCCATTCATCCCTGGAGAAAACACACATCAAAAGAGCCTGTGATGGGCTGTGTCTTAAACTGAGCGAATCTCACTAACTCACAGTTTATCATGTGACCCGGACCACAAAAACAATTTTCTGAAACTGAGATTTATGCATCATCTGAAAGCTGAATAAATATGCTTTCCATTGATTGTTAGGATACATATAGGATAGGACAATATTTGGCCGAGATACAACTATTGAAAATCTGGAATCTGAGGATGCAAAAAAATCGAAACATTGAGAAAATCCTCTTTAAAGTTCTACATTTATGTTCACGATTTTAGTGCATCCACTCACAAAAATACATTTTTGATATATTTACGGTAGGAAATTTACAAAATAACTTCATGGAACATGATCTTTACTTAATGTCCTAATGATTTTTTGGCAGAAAAACTCACTCTAAATTGTAATGTGGACTCATGCACTCATGCATTTTCTGTAAAGCTGCTTTGAAATGATGTGTATTGTGAAAAGCGCTATGCAAATAAATGTGAATTGAATAAATGTCAATAATTTTGACCCATAATGTATTGTTGGCTATTGCATTAACCCGTGCGACTTATTGTGGTCCAGGCAGGGTCACATATTAGCAAAGGGATAAAAGTTAAAATAATGTATTTTGTAATTTGCATGTGATTTACATCTTCTCATCGTCTTTTCCCAGGTGTGATCAATCAAGACAGGCACTACATCACACACTTCGACCTGTCCTCTGTGCTTTCCGAACGTCAGGTTCAGTCCGCGGAGCTGAGGATCCGAATTCCCAGAGAAACGCATCAAACGAACATCACAGTGGAGATCAGACACCAGCAGGACGTCCCGTGCAACCAGCGCCAACTCTGTCTGGAGAACCAGTCCCTGGGCCAGCTATCAGGATCATCCCTGATGAGCGTTTCCCATAACTGGAGGGTCTACAACGTCACACACCTGCTTCTAGACTGGATCGGTCCGAAGCTTTCCGAGAAACGGCACGTGAAGGCGAAAAGAGCCGTGAGGATTCTTCAAAACGGGCCTAAGCATCTAGACGGCATCCGTCACAGAGCAATGCTCCTGATATTCTCACAAACCAGCTCTGAACTGG
>NC_137140.1:35590378-35607878 GCF_949319135.1 Squalius cephalus
TAAATAATGGATTTAAATAAAATAATACATATAACAGTACATTAAAATTATTGATTTATTTAGATGTTCATACATTTTAAACAATTTTAATGTACTGCTATTTGTTTTATTTAAATCCATTATTTATTCATTCATTTTGATCAATTTTAATTTACTGATATGGATTATTAATTATTTAAATTGATTTATTTTTCATTAATTAAATTAAATTAATAAATTTTACTGTCGTGTAAATGTATATGTACACAATGTATTACTTTTTTTACATGATCATTCATTTTAAACAAAGTAATACATATGACAGTACATTAAAAATTGATTAATTGAATGAATGGAAAAATAAATCGATTTAAATAAAAAAATACAAATAACAATGCATTAAAAATTATAAAAATTGATGAAAAAATAAATAAGAAATGGATTTAAATAGATAAAATAATAGATATAACAGTACAATAAAAACTGATTAAAATAAATTAATACATTTATTTATTTAAATAAATAAAATAATAGATATAACAGTACAATAAAAACTGATTAAAATGAATTAATGCATTTATTTATTTAAATAAATAAAATAACAGATATAACAGTACATTAAAAATTGATTAAATTGAATGAATGATTGAATTTATTTAAATAAATAAAATACATATAACGGTGCATAAAAGATTGATTAAAATGAACAAATTAATTTATACAAATTTTGATTTACATAAAAAAATAGCTATAAAAGTAAACAAAAAACAACAGAAAGTAATAATAATGTAACTTAATATTTTCCAAATAATATTTTACACATATTTATTTTATTTTTTTCATAGGATAATTTGGGTATAAATTGACTTACTGTAAATTTCAGGACATAAATGGAGTCCCTCCATTAGGAAGATCATATTTTAATCATCCCTGGCATCTAAAAGACTGAAATCCAAAGAAAGTCATACTAAAATGTTTAAATGCTTTTACATACTGATAATTGCTAACTAATATACTTACTGTTCCTCCTGGACACTGTTGTCATTATATGCCGGTTGTGTGTGTGTTTCGGCAGTAGATGGCGCCATTGAGCCGAGAAGCTCCTATAAATCACTTCACTCTTCTGAACATTTTCCAATTTATCAAGTGTCATCATATCAATCATCTAATGTCAAGAGTAAATAAAGTCACGTCGCAATCAGTAGCATTGTGAACCTCTGATTAAACACACACACGTCAAGTGCCTCCAAATTACTGCATTCATTTCTGATAGTATTTGCCGTGATTTTGTGAGTGATTGCACAATTAACAGATTTCAGCGGTAAAGCCGGAGTCAGGCTGAATCAGCATCTGTTTTCTCCTCTAGATCTGTCCGACTGTGGTCTTGTGAGTTTCCCTGATGGCGTCTTCAAGATGATGCGCAGCGTCACACACAACATACACACAATCTCTCTGGCCAACAACAGCATCAAAGCCTTGAGCAACAAGTTCTTCCTCACCTTCACACAGTTGAGAGGTACGGCTTTCAGTTCTTCTGTCCACAGCTTCAGGCGTCTCTCCTGACCACACGTTTCCTGACACACTGCAGTTATTACTGCTGGAGATTAATCATTTGATTATATCAGATGATCACGTCACCGTCTCGAGTCGCACGGGTTTATCTGTGGCAATAGCCAACAATACATTGTACGGGTCAAAATTATAGATTTTTCTTTTATGCCAAAAATCATGAGGATATTCAGTAAAGATCATGTTCCATGAAGATATTTAGTAAATTTCCTACCGTAAATATATAAAACATGTATTTCTGTGAGTGAATGCAGCACAATCGCAACATAAATGTAGAACTTTAAAGGAGATTTTCTCAATGTTTCGATTTTTTTGCACCCTCAGATTCCAGATTTACAATAGTTGTATCTCGACCAAATATTGTCCTATCCTAACAAACCATACATCAATGGACGGCTTATTTATTCAGCTTTCAGATGATGTATACATCTCAATTTCACAAATATTGACCCATGTGACTGGTTTTGAGGTCCAGGGTCACAGATATTAAAGTATAATGTGGTTAATCCAGTGAAGTCTTTCATATAAACGGATGAATCAACTTTTATGAATCATTCTGACATCAGCAGAAAAACAGCTTCACATTACGAGACTGAAATCAATCAAATAATTATATTATTAAACAGATTCAAACTCTACATTCTGAAGCATTTCAAAGTGATTCATTCATCATGCTTTTGGCTCAGTAAGATTAAAAAAGGAGAATGAATATAGCCTACTTTTATTCAACAAGGAGCACTAAATTGATCAAAAGTGACAGTAAATACAGTTATAATGTTACAAAAGATTCTATTTCAAATAAACGCTGTTCTTTAGAACTTTCTATTCATCAAAGAATCCTGAAAAACAAAATGTATCAACTGCAAAACTGTTTTCAACTGATAATGATCATAAATGTTTAATAAAATCCTCATATTAGAGTGATTTGTGAAGGATCATGTGACACTGAAGACTGGAGTAATGATGCTGAACATTCAGCTTTGATCACAGGAATAAATTACACTTTACTATATATTCACATAGAAAACAGCTGATTTACATTGTAATAATATTTCTACTGTATGTTTGATCAAATAAATGCAGCTTTAGTGCAGCAGAAGAGATATTCTGTTTCAGAGTGACTTGCAGTAGTTGCATCATTTGCAATGCTTCATGGGAGTTTTGGAGCGGTTTCTAGCGTTGCACAGAGTACACCAGCTCTGACGGATATAGATCACATGACGAGCGTATACTGTATGCATGTGTGTGTTTTGTTGTTGTAGAGCTGGATCTGCAGGGAAACGTCCTCACGAAGCTGCCAGAGGCGGTCGGAGACATGGAGCTCTTGGTCAACATCAACCTCTCCAAGAACCAGCTGACGGTGTTCCCTGAGCGGCTGCTGGACGTGAGAAGCCTCGAGCACATCAGCGTGGAGGGGAACCGCATCACAGGTGTCAATCACATCAGTCGCAGTCACAGATGCTGTTTCTAATGCTCAAACAGGGTTGAAAAGCGGATCAGCCAATGCACACGCGCAGTCCTAACTCTCCCAATCAGCGATTGGCTGTTTTATTTAGAAGGCGGGGCTTATTCAATTCAATCACACGTATTTGTACAGCGCTTTTCACAATACACATCATTTCAGAAAATGCATGAGTCCATATTACAATTTAGAGATCATGTTATGCATTTCAGAAATGTACATTACAAAATCACAGTTAGTGAAAAAAGTATTCATTTAAACAATGTAATAATTTAAGGCTCATTGAAGTAATGAATACTTGTTTGTTAACAAATGATTATGACATTTAGAAAAATGTAGTATTAGTGCGTGTTAATTTATGATGATTATGATTATTCCGCCATATTGCACTTTCTCCCATTCATTAGTAATATGAGTGCGCCGTCTTTGTGTTTATAAAGTGAGTCTTTGATATTAACTAGATGCTTTTTGAATTAATAGTTCACCCTGAAATTAAGTGCCCAAAATAGATAATATATATATATTATATATTAATATATATTATATATATATATAAGTACATAAAACATTTATGGATGAATGTTTTTTGAACATTCATTCAGAATCAAATCAAAAATAAAATTTTAAATTACATTTTTTAACCCAGTTTTTGGGTTTGTCCATACTTGACCCAAAGTTGGGTTAAAATTTTTAATTACAAAATGGTTTATGGATGTATGTTTTTTGAACATTCATTCAGAATCAAATTGAATTAATGAATGAATGAATAAAAATTAAGACTTAAACAAAGTAATACATATAACAGTACATTAAAAATGTATTAAAATGAACGAAAAAATAAATAAATTGATTTAAATAAATTAGTAATATGAGTGCGCCGTCTTTGTGTTTATAAAGTGAGTCTTTGATATTAACTAGATGTGTTTTGAATGAATAGCATTCAAATGAAATTAAGTGACCAAAATATATATATATATATATATATATATATATCAGTACATAAAACATTTATTAAATTGAATGAATGAATAAAAATAAGACTTAAATAAATAAAGTAATACATATAACAGTACATTAAAAATGTATTAAAATTAATAGGGGAAAAAATAAATAAAATAATACATGTAAAATTGATTTTATACCAGCTTTATTTCAATTACCGAAAATGATTTTAGTTAACAATAGCAACACTGATCTGCTGTTTTCCATGCAGTGAAAGTGTACAGGAATGAGTGCGGTCATGTTCCAGAAAGGACCAAATAAACCATAAATTATCATAAAACTACTAGACTACTGTTAAGAGACATTTTCCTGGGCTTGACTCGGTTAGAATATCGACTATACATCATCTGTAGTCATATATCTTTGAAATGACATGAGGATGAGTAAATAATGATCTTTAGGCGAATCATCTCTTTAATTATGTTCCAAACGGAGAAACCGGCATGAAGTGTGCCAGCGCTGGGAAACACTAATTACAAGACAAAACGGTAATCAACTCTCATTAGACCTGTGTCATTCACACTGTCCCTGAACACACTGAAGAGGACACTAATGGACAGATCGCTGCGACTGCAGAGAAAGGACACCTTTATAAATCACACACACACACACGAGTGAAAGAGAAACCAGATCTGAAAAATATGGCAGAATAATCCTCAAACACACACATTATGATAATGTGTGCGGGACATTTTCTAAGCAATGGAAATCTGATCTATTTTAGGCCCTTTAAGATCGTGTTGCACTGCAACATTATTCTCATGATCATTAAGCACATTTACCCTCAAACTGTCATTAGTGTAATTAAAGGAAATGTTTAGATGCATATCTTTTTTTTGTAATTCTCAAAGGTTGAAAATCTAATGAAACTAATGAAAATCTTCATGACAATAATGTAACATTGCAAAAAAATGTAATGCCTTTATATATAATGCATTATAAACGTGTTAATCTTATAACGCATTATCATATGAATACTTGTAACCAGTTATAATACTCATCTATTCATTGAACACACCTTTAGAAAGTATAATGCATTCAAACCATAGACTGTAAAGATTCAAACGCATGGCGAACAACCGGTTTCCTGCAAATATTACAATGCATTTTAACTTTGGTTACAATTATTTGTGAAATGATATAAGGCGTTACAACATACGTTATGAATACCTTTATAATGCATTATGCAAACTTTAAGGCTTTCAAAGCAACTAAAGTCGTCAAACACACAGAAAGTGAATGTGTTCCTCAGACATCTGGAGAAATGAGTCTGTAGACGTGAAGCGCTTCGAGAGTTTTGGACCGAACCGCTGAGACGCTCGATGGAAAGTTCAGAAAATGTCAGAGAGTCTATCACAGATAATCATGAGATATTAAGTGCATCTGCACACACTGAACAAGACATTCATTTCATTATTGTCAACAAAATTCAAACCCACACAATGCCTCTGGATGTATTAAAAAAAGATATGCTTATATGAATAATTGACGGATATAGACATCGATGCAGTAAACAACTACTTCTGATTTCCAGCTTTCTGTCCGAGATCAGGGATTTTGAAGCAGCTGTAGGGAAAATCTCGGAAAAATTGCACAATAATGAACCCATGTTGTGATATTTAGAAGCAAACTTATAGGATTTCATATTTTATCCAGTGTATTAGAAATTAAAAAATATGGGATTGGTCATATTTTTTCTGCTGCACTAAAGCTGCATTTATTTGATCAAAAATACAGTAAAAAATGTGAAATATTATAATACACACATATAGAGTTTTCTTTGTGAATATATAGTAAAGTGTAATTTATTCCTGTGATCAAAGCTGAATGTTCAGCATCATTACAGTTTTACAGCAGGAACAGAATGTCTCCATTTCCATAACAATTCACAAAGGCTTTCATAATACTTCTAACAAGGATTCATTACAAATAAAACCCAGACGCTAAATTATGGTTTCCATGGCGATGTATTTTCTTTGTGATAATCCTATGGTTACAGAAGATGAGAGCATCTCAGAACATCATAATCTCACATGAGTGCAGCCGATCTCAATGCAACATCATGACATCAAATAAAGAGAAAGTAATGCAGGAGAAGCGCATCACGGTTCGCTGATAAACACTTCAGGCTCCACGAGAGTTTCAGCGCTTCAGTAACATGAGGGTTTGATCTTTTAAAGCTGAAGCGGGACATTTCTGCTTCACTAGTGGCACAATAATGAGTGTTTCCCAACAGGTTGAATTTTTTTTAGAAACGAGTTTGTGTTTCTAAGATGCCATTTCACGTATTGAGACTCCAGTTGCTTCATTAAAATCCATTGCTCTCCTTCTAGCTGTGTTTTAAAGGTTTTTTTTTACTAAAAATGTTAGATCTTTAATGTTTTTGTAAATAAAGTGATCTTAAAGTCAAAGTCTCTCTGTCTCTTTCTCGTCTCTCTCTCTGTCTCTCTATCTCTGTCTCTCTCTCTTTCTCTCTCTCTCTGTCTCTCTCTCTATGTCTCTCTCTCTGTCTCTCTCTGTCTCTCTATCTCTGTCTCTCTCTCTCACACACACAGATTTACCGGTGGAGAAGCTGTCTCTGATGCCGTCACTGAAGACTCTGGATGCGAGATGTAACCCGTTGACGGCAGACTCCTCGTCTTTCCCGCATCAGTTCACGATCCTCACATAATCACGCGGTAAAGAAAGACGAGAAACGCCTCTTTCTGACGCTGCCTTTCTGTTCTCATGCACTGGACCTCATGCTGTGCCTCAGAATTTTTCAATAAATATTTATTAAACTGTGCAAACGACTTTTGCTCTTATTTTTGTACAGTCGTGTTGGACAGATGGACACATGCTGCTTCATTTTCATTCCACCTGTGATGGTAAATTATACTTAAAAAAACACAACTCAAAATAGAAATTCAAAAAGTTCTAGAACTCAAGAACACCATTAAGTTTTCTATAAATATTTAAGGCTGTGTCAAAATTACCATAATAATGACTTGCCCCTTTGGACTCAGAGATGGTTAGTTTCTGTGGCAACATTCACAAGAATGTTATATATATATATGTAATATGTAATATATATATATATATATATATTATGTCATAATTTACTCATCCTCATGTTGTTTCTGTATTTTCTTCTGTGGAACACAAAAAAGATATGTTAATTTTTTTCAAAAGGTTTTGTCTATACAATGAAATTCCAAAATTGTATTTATAAAATATATAATATATAAATGTTTATAATATATATATTTTATTATTCATGTATAATTTGTTTATAAATACTTGTATAGCTATATATAAACACACATATACATATGTGTATGTGTATATATATATTACACTGAACAAAATTATAAACGCAACACTTTTGTTTTTACCGCATTTTTCATGAGCTGAACTCAAAGATCTAAGACTTTTTCTATGTACACAAAAGGCCTATTTCTCTCAAATCTTGTTCACAAATCTGTCTAAATCGGTGTTAGTGAGCACTTCTCCTTTGCCGAGATAATCCATCCGTCTCACAGGTGTGGCATATCAAGATGCTGATTAGACAGCATGATTATTGCACAGGTGTGCCTTAGGCTACCCACAATAAAAGGCCACTCTAAAATGTGCAGTTCCACTCCTCTTCAATGGATGTGCGAAGTTACTGGAACCAGAGCATCCCAAACATGCTCAATGGGTGACGTGTCCGGTGAGTATGCTGGCCATGCAAGAACTGGGATGTTTTCAGCTTCCAGGAATTGTGTACAGATCCTTGTAACATAGGTCAAACAATATTTGAGAGAAATAGGCCTTCTGTGTACATAGAAAAAGTCTTAGATCTTTGAGTTCAGCTCATGAAAAATGGGGGCAAAAACAAAAGTGTTGCGTTTATAATTTTGTTCAGTGTATATATATATGGCTGTGTATTCTTATTGTTTTACCTCTCATAGTGACTGCAGTAGAAAAGGACCTAAAAATATTGTCACCTTGATATCCAAGCATAAGCAGCAATATGAGATGTTTATATCACAGTTCAAACTGCAACGCTGTTTTTCCGCCTCACGAGCTCTGGATCTTGTACGTCGATGAAGCACCTGTGGTTCTGCTCTGAATATAAATACACACGCTTCACCTCAGCATTGAGAGTGAAGATTATGAAGTTTCTGATTCTTAATGTAATAGTGCTCTAAATAAGAGCTTTCCATGTAAAAGAGTCCATAAGGAGAAACCGAAGAAATAATACAGGCAGTAGCAGAATATTTCAATCTTTTCTCAAGTGAAAATAATCCTGGAGAAACACCTGAAGCACTGAAGCTCAAGAGCTTGTTCTCTGTAATTACACCGCTGGAGAAACGAGCTCACACTAACCCACCGCTGAGACCGAGAGAAAACCTCCAGATTTACACACACACCTCAGCTTCATTATGTGTTTCACTCATGCATTTATCAGGGTTCACATGGGTCCTTGAAATCCTTGAAAGTTTGTGAAACTGAAGAAAAGAAAATATTCAAGGCCCTGGAAAGTTTTTGAAAACGAACATACATCGATACAGGTCTTTGAAAGTGCTTGAATTTATCAAGTCATCATATTATTCGCTAATGTTTTACTATTCGCCAAACACTTTGTGGCCTATGCATACTAGCTAGCTTGATTTACGCTAGTTACGCATTTACGCGTTACGTTCAGTGTTTCTTTGGGTTAGCTACTTTGTGTTGTACGTTGTCATAACGTTCACGCACTACGATGGTACGTCAACGTTTCACAGACACACCGTGAAACATTGCAAAAATAGGCTGAAACCGTTGAAACGTGATGCCTGGAAAATGCAAGTTTCAAGATATTTGGCTCACCAAAAAAGATTACAGGGTTGCCACCCGTCCCGTCAAATACGGAATCGTCCCGTATTTAAAGGTAAAACGATGCGTTCCGTATCAAATCAATATGGGACGCGATTTGTCCCGTATTTTACATAGACCCGCACATTAATTTGCGGGTAATTGCATGTTAGCGTCTTCCGTAGCGACGGAGTCTAGAGAACATGCGCCGTAAAATAAAAAAATAAAAAATGTAAACCATGTCGAGCTCACGTCCTCTCCAGATATAATATTCCATACATTGTCAGAGCTTGGTAGACGGGTAACTATTATATTTGTAGACGTTATTAGACAGATTAATTGTTATAATTAATGTTATTTATTAATTTATCGTTTATAAATATTAATCATATGCATAATAAATGATGATCCTATCTGTCATACACAATTTATGGCATTTAAAAAAAGTTTTTAAAAGTGCTAAATTATTTAAATAAATATGTGACAAATAATTACAAAATAATGTAGTCATAATTTAAGTAGTACATAAATAAAAAATGGAAAAAAAAATATCCCATCCCTGCAGAAGTGACAAAAACATGATTACTGGTTCAGAATGACTGCTTAAGTCCTTTATGTTCCAACGTTCAGTCCTTTATGTTCCAACGGCCACTCTGATTTTTCCTATTGTCCAAATGCCAAGGAGCCAATTATTCATCAGATCTTTGCTATGGAGCCATTGATGATGCATTTTAAACTAGGAAACGAATAAAACCAGCTTTCTAGTTTCTGCTTTTCTTAAAAAAATGTATTCTGATGCTCCATCATGCCTATTTTTCTTTTTTTTCTGATTGTTTTAAGATCCCTGAAATCAATAATGCAGCACTGATTGACCAATGAGCATTTAAATATC
The DNA here is from genome assembly GCF_949319135.1 of Squalius cephalus. Taxonomy (NCBI): domain Eukaryota; kingdom Metazoa; phylum Chordata; class Actinopteri; order Cypriniformes; family Leuciscidae; genus Squalius; species Squalius cephalus. Next base: position 35,600,101 of record NC_137140.1, read on the forward strand.
ATCTTAGATATTATTGGCAGATATTGATGTTTCCACTTCCGGGGCGCGGCACGGCTGCTGACCCAGTGCTTCTCCGTTCGTTTGTTTGTTTTGTGAATTTTCGGCGTTAATCGTGTGTCAACTTATGTTTTGTTAATGTCCCTGAGTCAATCAACATGGAAATGGATTACTTGCGCGCAGTGGTGATTTTATTTATTCTATATGCTGTCATAAGAGAGAACTTTGCCCTAGCCGGGAACAATGAGGGAAGTGAACACCAGATACGAACGTCGCCAGTGATTACATACTCGAGGGATTTTCTTCTTGCCCTACGGAGTGAAGCTGTGCCTGTGGACTTAAGTCATGTATCATCAACCCCTCATGGAAAAGCCCAGGGCAGGAAAATGAAGAAAAGAGGCTCGAGGGGGGGAGTTCGTAACAGGTTGAGAAGGCGAGGAAACAGACACCCGCTTCCCATCATAACTCTGTCAAACGTCAGATCGTTAAATAATAAACTGGATGAGATCACAACACGCCTCCGGTTTGATGAGGATTTTAGGAGGAGTATTTTGTTTTGTTTCACAGAGACGTGGCTTTAATAGAAATCCACAATAATACATGTGCCTAAAGTCTCTAAGGCTATAGCCCTTGGAGACTTTAGACCGGTGGCACTCACCCCACTCTTAGCTAAGTGTATGGAGAGAGTGGTCAGCACCCATCTTATGTCTTCTGTTGGGAATCAGCTTGACCCCCTTCAATTTGCCTATAGGTCACACAGGGGCACAGAGGACGCAACTCTTACTCTTGTAAATCAAATAGCTAAACATTTGCAACAACCAAAATCACTTGCTCGGGTTCTTTTTTATTGATTTTACTTCTGATTTTAATACTATGCAAATTGACATTCTTTTAGAACAACTTCATAGGATGAATGTGAATGGTGGGCTCATTCACTGGATTAGAAGTTTCTTAACTGACCGCCCTCAGAGAGTCTTAATGAATGGGGTCTACTCAGATGAGCTTGTTATAAATACTGGAGCACCACAAGGCTGTGTGTTGTCACCTTTGTTGTTTTCAATTTATATAAATGATATGACTGTGCACAGCACCAATGTTAGTTTACTTAAATATGCTGATGACATGGCCTTGGTAGGACTTCTCACAGAAAATAATGCAGCACATGAGGAAGCTTATTTTAGCCAAGTCACTTTATTGCAGGACTGGTGTCAGACTGTTAAATTGGAAATTAATGTGACTAAAACAAAAGAACTTAGAATACAAACGAAACCAAGAGGGGCCAGTAACATCAACCCTGTTGTACTTAACAGCCGGCCTGTGGAAGTAGTTGAAAATTTTAAGTACTTGGGTACAATCATTGATCGCACTTTAAGTTTTAATGTTAACTCAGAGAGTATTTTTAAGAGAGCTAACCAGCGATTGTTTTTAATTAGAAAACTGAGGAGTTTCAGGGTCAGTCAGCATATTCTTGAGATGGCATATAGGGGCCTTGTAGAAAGTATTTTACAGTTTAATATAACAGCTTGGTATGGTAACCTGAATGTGAAAGATAAAAACAAGCTCTCTAAAATTGTTAATATGGCAGGGAAGGTAATTGGCAAGTCACAAAGGCAGCTTGGGGATATATTTGATAAGGCGGTACTCGGGAAGGCCCGACAGATATAAACAGACACCCTACACCCACTAAACTCAGAGTTTGAATTGCTTCCATCTGGCCGTAGATTCAGGGTCCCAAGGGCGAGCCGGAACATCTATAAGAGATCTTTTATTCCCCATGCCATACAGGAACTTAATCTAAACTGAAATTGTTTTTAAAAATGTGTTTATTGTAGGTCGAAACCTACCTTATTGTAATCAGCTGCGCTGCTTTCCATTTTCTGTTGTTGTATGTTGATGGTGGTAGTATTGTACTCTTAACTGTGTGTATTTTAATGCAAGCTTAAATGTGGTGTCACTGATGTATTTCTGTTCGGAGAAGTCGAAGACAAATTTCCACTAAGGTGGACAATAAAGTCTAATGAATGAATGAATGAATGAATGAATGTTTATATGCGAGTATACTGTTATAAAGATCTCACTGATTTACATTACAAGCATCAGAAGTTAATCAACTTTTTGTCCATATAAATATCAGCATCTGCACCAAATTGCATATTTTTCCTCAGTTTGAGTCTCTGAATAAAACTGAGCTGTTTTTTCCTCCATATTCTCAACTATATCAGCCTGATGGATCATACTCAACAACGAAAAAACATGCTTTTTTTTTTTTTACATTTTGTCTAGGTTCAATAAAATGTTCCATTTCAAACAAAATTGATTTTTCTGACTATTATTTCACATGTCAGGCTTTACAGGGTTAAACATTTACAGGGCTAAGCATCCACACTGAAGTATGAAGTCTAACACAGACATTGTGAAGCCGGTGAGTGTGAATGCTGCATATAGTGAAGGTGCGATGGTCACCATAGTGATTCATACACGAGGGAGTCAGTCATTATGGTTATCGCTGCATCTGTTGATTATAACTCTGTGTTGATTACAGCTATTGTTCGTTGAGAGAAAGCATATTTAATATTGCTAATATGAAGGGCTGTGAACAGTGAATACATGATTTGTAATGCAAAACACATTGATTCACACTAAATCAGAGATGTTGACACTCCCTTCATAGTTTGAGATGAAAAGCAAATATGTACAAACATGAAAATATTTCCAATACAATTCAGTTTACCCTCATTATTCAGACTTGGTGTTTATGCCAATTTGCATGCACTTATTCATCTCATACAGTGATAATTACAATGATTCACTCCATTATTTTACGTTCCTTCATAATAGGATATGCTGCAGATTAATATTTTAGGTTACACTTTATTTTAAGGTGTCATTGTTACAGTGTAATTATATATTTAAGTACTGCGTAATATTAATAAACTACATGTACTTACTATAGGGTTAGGGTTTGGTTGAGGGTTAGTTGCATGTAATTATGCATAATTTACTGTTATTATTATGGTAAGTAGGCTACACATAACATATGTAACAAGGACACTGTGTAATAAAGTGTTACCATATTTTACAGCACATTTCCACCATATTTTCTGCGAGGCTCTCATCGTAAACACACTCCTGCTCGGCTCCTTACAAACACACTCATCTGAACACCAGGATAAACACGTGATGAAAGATCTGACCATTGATGGAAACCCATGTTACCGTGAATAATACAATGACAGTATGTTATAATACTAATATGAAATGATGACGTGCACTGTAAAAAAATTCTGGTAAACATTTACGGTTGCCAGAAATCTACCGTAAAAAATACAGTAGCAACATTTTAGGTTTTACAGACTTAACAGTAAAAAAAAACATTTCATTATCTGATATAATGTCAATTTACCGACCTATTGGAGTGCTAATATCTGTGTTGTATCATTGTAATGCAAAGATAACCGTGCACTAACCACAGTGATGAGAGTCACATGATCAATCAAAGCTCTTCATTAGCAGATTTTCCAAAGGAAAGTTAGTAATATAAAGAAGCTGCTCCGTGTCATTTACACAAACACTAAACACCAACATGGTAACACACAAAAATTAGAAAAATGCCATAAACATTCATTTAACTAAACTAAATGTAATATAAAACCCTAATGTACATAACTGATTTGAAAGAAAAACTATGAAGAAACCAAGTAATTTCAACAAAAATACATCAAATGTTAAGTGTCATGCCGGGAATTGAATGTCAATTTACGGTTCGATCTATCACAGTTATTCACTGTATATAGAACAGAAACTTTCTGTTATTAACAGTTTTTCACTGTAGCATTTTACAGTCTTTTACCATTAAAATCACAATAATGTTTTACAGTGTGTCTCATTTGAAACGTACTGTTAGGAACTCATCATTATGGGCCCTATCTTGCACCCAGCGTAATTTCTCACCCGCGCACAGCAGACTTTTCCCTCCACAGACACACGTCGGTAAATTAGGGAATGAACTTGCGCTCCCGGGGGCGGTTCAGCGAGAAGAGGAGGCGTGTTCCGGCGCAAACGTTCCCTGGTGCTATTTTGCAGTTTCAGAAAACAATTCCGCCACTGACCAGGAGAAACCTCGTCTAAAGTCAGCGGCGCGTTGCGCATGTTATTCAGATGCTATTTTAAGGGCGCATGCTTGGCCATAATCAGTGTAGTGTGTGCACAACACACACACACTTTGCCTCTCTCATCTACACAGAAGCAGCCGTTCTCATTTTTAGAAAACTATACATTATTACAAGGAACAATATTACCACACGAGGGAAATCATTGTTGTGTCCATGAAGAAAAACAGGCATAAATCTAGCTTACATATTTACCAAATTATCATACGCCTGTTTAACCGAAGCTAATCTAGGTGTGTTTCTCCATCCCCAATGTCACTTCTCTGTGTGTTACGGCCCTGGCGAGAACGCCGGTCTCCTCGGCTGTGAACCGCTCCTGGCTAATCCGCTGTTATAATAGCAATCCGCCATGGAACAAGCGCGCCTGCTCTTAAAGGGAATGTGAGATGATGCTCTGATTGGTTTATTTCACGTTACGCCCAAACCACACCTATGAGTAATGAAGCGTCTTCAGACCAACACATTTTAGAGATCCGAGACCCGCCCACAAAGTTACTTGCGTTTCGCGCTTGATACTTGCGTTTCAGACAGTTAAAATAGGGCCCTATGTGTGTTTGTGCATTCGGTGTCACAGACACAAAGTCTAAAGTGATTTTGAGCATCAGTCATTCTGAGCAGCTGCTTAATTACTGCTGTTGTTTGTTAAAGGTCAAACACCACAAACTAATATCCTCTCGCTGTATGATTCCTTGAATGTAATCATTATTTTCTTGGAAATTACTCTTAGTCATCATCACTTCAACAGATATTACATTCTCTGATTCTCTCTCTCACACACAACAGGGTAATTTTAGTAGTATAGAGATTTTATTAATATTTTTGAAAGTTTGTTATATTTATGTTTTGCATTTTCCTTTTCATTTTAGTTAAAGTTTAATTTTGTCATTTTAAAGTCATTTTTATGGTTAGTTTTATGTCAGTTTTTGTTAAAAAAAATAAAATAAATCAGTATTATTTACTTTTGTATCAAGATTAAATAAATAAAAATAAATTAAACTGTTTTTTTTTTGTGAGGTTTTTTTTTTTTTCAGTTAAAGTATTTCAAGTAATGAAATGAAATGTAAAGAATTTTTTTTGTGGTTTTAGTTTTAGCTATATAAATTAACCCTGTCACACTTTTCCGGTTCCGGAAGTAAAAACTTCATTGAAAATTAATTTTCAAAATTGATTTTGAACGATAACTTATAAACCTTTAAAGTCAGCTCTACTGTGAGCTATACGATGTTGTTAATCGATGCTATCAATCGTCAGCCCATATTATTTTAGCTTATTCTTAAAATAAACGTTTTTAACAGCAGAATTTGTGGTGGAAAAACTGCATTACCCATGATGCTGTACAGAACACTCCACCAATCAGAGTCGCCACAATCAAAACAGCTCTTTAGCTCCGCCCACTCAATGAAACACTGCGAGTTACGTAATGGAGATACTCAAAAATACTTAAATATTTGCATGCATGTGCAGGTTTTACAATAAACTTGAAATATAAATCAACATTTTTAAATGAGTATTGTTTTTAATTCGATTATGCTGTTCGCAATGCTCGAATCTCTGTAGTTCTTTCCCTCAACTTAAGCCGTTAAAAGTTTGCAGTTTTGTCTTTTTGTCCGATTTTCAAATAATTTGTTTGCTTCAAATCAAACGTCTGCAGTGTTGTGATTCACCTCGTCGCTGATTGGCTCGCTTCATGGCGAAATAACGCTTTAACAAAGACTTTTTTTTAAATCCACATGGGAAAAATGAATGGGAAAAAAATACTTCCGGAACCAACGCCGCTGAAAATGTGAATGCACTCTATTGGCATCGATATGGCAAGCCGTTTTAGCTTAAATTGTACCCAGCGTTACTCGTCGTAATTGCATTTTTACTAGTAAGAATTCAATTAGAGAGCTCTACAATTCAATTATTACTAGTAAAAATTACAATTAGCAAGCTCTCTAATTTGATGTCAATTTTTACTTGTAACAATTACAATTACAGAGCTCTTTAATTGAATTTTTGCTAGTAAAAAAACGAATTAAAGATATGTATAATTGCAGAGCTCTGTAATTGAATTAAAGAGCTCTGCAATTGCATTCTTACTAGTAACAACTGAATTAGAGAGCTCTCTAATTGTAATTGTTACTAATTGAATTGTAGAGCTCTAATTTAATTCTTACTAGTAAAAATGCAGTTGCGACGAGTAACGTTGGGTACAATTTAAGCTAAAACGGCTTGCCATATCGATGGTTCCATGATGAACCTTTAACATCCGTGAAACACTTCCGGAGACAAAAGATGGATCTTTGAAGAGCTGATCAATGGGAGTTTCTTTGAGGAACCAAAAACGCTTCTTTATGACATCGCTGTGAAAATAAAGCTTTATATTTAGCTGTGATTGATTCCCCGTTCACGAAACATCAAATGCAGACGAGGGATTAAAGTATGATCATGACAAGATCACACGGCTAAATGTCACACATGTCTGAATGCGATAATCTCATGTAAACTGGTAGAAAATCCAGTGAAGTTCCCATGGCAGGTCTCGCTTTATCCTCTTTAAATTTCATATTCCTCTCTTAATGTTTGGATTGGATACTCCGACTCTGAGGATCATCATTAGCACAGAAATCACACGGATTTAGACGAAAGCCGCAGAAATGCACGTCTGTAACCCATGCTGGGTTGTTTTAACTCAATTTTGGGTCAAATGTGGACAAACCCAAACGTTGGATTAAAAATGCAATTAAAAAATGCAATTTAAAAATGTAACCCAACGGCTGGGTTTATCCACATTTGACCCAAAATTGGGTTAAAACAACCCAGCATTTTAAACCCAGCACGAGTAAAGCATCTTCTGAGTATAAACATCTTTAAATAGTCAGTTTTGTCACATACATGATGTTTTCTAAATAAGATCCGACAGGAAATGTCGAGCAAACACGTCTCAGATGAGAACACACACGCACACACACATCTGAAAGACGTCTCTGAGATGTGTGTGTGCTACAGTGTTCAGTGCGCATGATCTTTTATATATGAAAGAATGTGATGAAACGAGTGCCGTATGCCGGTCAGGTCTCAGTGTTTCTGGAGAACAGCGGGACTGAGGATTCTGTCAGAGCGAGACTCGTCGTTCATCCTGAGTCACGCATGAAAGACTCGAAACTACAGGAGAAACAGTCCGGAAGAACCACTTCACAGCGAGGGAAAGGAGATCTGAACATTTAATAAATCAATGTGCATGTTGATGAGACAGATGAAGATTATTTATTAGTAGTAATATAATAGTACTGGAGTTATTATTAGTGTATGAACATCTCAAGATGTCATACCATTTTTGCTCCGTTTTCATGGAAGAAAAAGACGGTGAATTTAAATCGTATGTCTGATATAAGTTTTTTTTTCATTGTATTTTTTAATGGTGATTTAAAGATATCAATTACATATAGAACATTATATTATCACAAAGATTATTATATAAAGAGTCTAGAATTTATAGATTTCACACACACTCGCACTCCTCTGCTCTCTCTCTTTCAGCTTGCTTACACACACACACACACACACACACACACACACACTCCTCTGCTCTCTCTCTGTCAGCTCGCTCACACACACACACACACACAC